>NC_028640.1:56228489-56236254 GCF_001406875.1 Solanum pennellii
ATATATATATATATATACACATATATATATATATACATATACATATATATATATATACATATACATATATATATATATATATATATATATATATATAGAGAGAGAGAGAGAGAGAGAGAGACATATATATATATATATATTAATTATTGTTGTGTGCTCTCTTCTTTCACAAATTAGATTTGACAAATGTAATCATCACATGTACGATTTTTTAGCACTTGTTATAACACCTCATAAATCAGAATGGGACTTGTTATAAAACCTCATAAATCAGAATTGGACTTACAGTAAAAAACAATAGAAAATTGGTGAACAACGGCTGGGTTCACGGATGTGAAAGGACCACCGGTATGTCGTCCTGGTAGTGGCTCATTTTCAATCATAAGTGGTAGACCACATGGCGGGGGAGGCTTTTTTAAGAAAGAGACAACCAACCACAGCCAGACTTCAGACCAAGGAGTCTACCACAAGTCGTGGTCTTTATGATGGGACTTGAGAAGGTTCATGAACCCGAGCCAGCGGACCCCAGCCCAAGTTAAGAACCAAAGTGGCCTTTACGGTCCGTGATTCTTCACAAGGGTCGTGGTAGGTCTCGTGAAGGACCCCAAAAAATTAGTGAACACGGAATAGAACCACGACCAACTTGATAGGCCATAGTCCCTTTTATGGACCATAAGTTGCTATGTGGAAGGGCCTCCACAATTTTTATGTTAGGGTCGTTTTGGTCTTCTCTTCCATGTGTTGGAAACTTTAAATACATCATTGAACCCATATACTACGCTGTTTAACTCGGTTTAATCCTATAATTCTAATCAGAACCTACCATAATCAATTCATTCACCTAAATTCATCAAACTAAAAGCAAACAAAGAGAATAGTCGATAGTTTGCCCTTAAGAACACATAAGAGGTTTTCTGCTATTCCAACCTCAAAATTGAAGGATTACTTCTCCATTTATTTCGTCACAATGTTTGTTGGATCTCACTAGTCGGTTTATTTTATTACTAGGTCCCTTGAATTCAATCAGATTCTTCATCCTTGATATCTTGATTAGAACTAGGATTTTGAAAAACTTGAGATATTGTTGTGATATAGTTGTTATAGTGTTCCTTATCAGATTATTATGTTTTTTGTGAAATTTTTACTTATTTCTTTGCATTAAATTCAAAACCTTAGTTGTGTAAATTTTCTTAGTTCGTGAATTACATTTTCTAGGTCAGTTAAACAAATAAGCTTGCCTCAGATTTCAAATGTTCATTTTCAATACATAAATGTTGCATTCTCAGTTAGCATGGTTGAATATTAATCCTATTATGTAATTTAGTTATGGTATGTCATACATATTTATAGTTGGTAGTAGTCTTAGCACCGAGTTAGACTAGTGTTCGGTGGGCCCTCGTAGTCCAAAAACTACGTTCCTCCGTAGGAGTATTAGTCCTCTTAGTGGGCATCAATTTTTTGATCACGCAGTCATGGCTTTATACCCTTGGCAAGGTATATTCGATCCTCTCGGCGAGGCATATACTTCAGACTCCGTATTTATCTCAAGTGATTTTATGTCGATTAATAATAGCTAGCATAGTCAGACTCTACTGCATTTGACTAGGTGTTCAGTCATTTTTCAGTATTCAATTTCAACATGTAAAGATAATAATTAGTATTTTGTCATTACATTCAGTTCATTCACGTCAGCATATTGCAGTATTTATATTATTTTCAGATTATGTCATTTCTCAGTTATGCTTGTCCAATTTACATATTTGTTCAATTATATTCTATATCATGAATGCTTAATACATTCCAAATACTGACGCATACTCTATGTACGTCCTTTAATGATGTATGTTCAGGTCCTCAACATTAACATCACGCGCATATAGGTTTTGGATCCATACATAGTAGCATTAGTGGTGAGTCCTCATACTTCGAGGACCATATACATGTTTTCCATTTGAGACTTTTAATTCAATTTCAGTTTTGTTAGGTTTAGCCAGGGGCGTGTACCAGCAGCTCTAGTGAGTTGAGGATTTTTCAGACATAGTTTTAAGTTCCACTTTAGCATTTGAGTGATTGTTCAGTACCACTATACTATTAAAAGTTTATTATATATATTCATATAACTATTGGGTATTCCCCATTTTTCATTCATCTCATGATTTAAGCATCGATATATTATCTTTGGTTTATTTGTTTTAGTATGTTTATAATATGCCAGTTCAAGATTATCTTGGGGTCACTTAGTAATCCCAGGTCCCATGTTTACACCAAGGGGGTAGCCTCAAGGCGTGACAAATTTGGTATCAGAACATTATGTTTAACCTAGGATGTCTAAAAGTCACACTAAGTATAGTCTCATTCATCGGGTGAAGTTCCCTACATATAATTAGAGTGAGGCTACAAGTATTGTAAGAAAACTTCACTCTCCTTATTACTCTTACAGTCTGTGAGATATGCTCCAATTTTTTCGTTCTAATCCATCGTCATGCACTTTATATCAGTCTTCCTCATTGAGCTTACCCAAATAATTTTGTTGATAAGGTCAATAAAATCTTTGGATTGATGCAACTGATTGGTAGTAATAAGGTGGAGTTGACATCCTACAAGCTTAAGGATGTGGCAAAAATATGGTTCACTCAAAGGAAATATAACATGAGACATTTTGTCTTACTCCATGCATAACAATAAACTTTGGTGTCACTCCAGATATTGTTGGCCTTTATCAGTCTTTACTCCAGTTGGTGACCCTTTTATAGCTAGACGTATATACAAAAATTGCCCTATCACAGTCTCGCAAAAAGTCACCTCAGCAGACCTTTTAGAGTTATAAATTGTATATTTTGATTGCATTCTAGGCATGGATTGGTTACATTCCTATTATGCCTCAGTCGATTGTAAAACTAGGATCGTTTGATTTTTGTTATTAACGAGTCAGTCTTAGAATGGAAGGGTAGTATATTAGTGTCTATAGGTCGATTTAGCTATTATCTTAAGGTTAGAAAGATGATATCTAAAAGGCAGTATAGCACATGTTGAGGAAGTATTGAAGGAATTAGAAAAACATGTTCATCAGCTTGCTCGCTTAGGAGTTAATCTTAAAGACACAAAAGATGGTGGTTTAATAATATAGAATAGATCAAAATCCTTATTGGTAATGAAAGTTAAGGGAAAAAAAGATAATGATTCTATAAAACTGGAAGTTCATCAACAAAAAAATATAGGTTTTCTCCCAACGGAGAGATAGTCGTGTGAGTGTTCCCATCTCCAAGTAAAAAGTTGTGATCATTTTAGTGAAGCCCTGTCGGGCAAACTTGACCGAAGACCCCTACCTACTGTTGTTAAGTAAACCCACCGATCTTAGGTCCCTCCGTGGGTGGACTTTGTCAGAATTAAGTCAGTGTTATTTTGGTCCCTTCCCCTATGTGTTGGGCCTTAAACTACGTCGTTTGATCCCTAAACTAAGTAGTTTTGGTCAGTTTAAGCAAGTAACTTAGTCAAATATTTCCATAAGCGATTCATTCACTAAAAATTCATCAAACATATAAAAAAGAGAGGATCAAATAGGTGACTAAAACCCTTCCAAGAATGCAACACGTTCTCTTCCGTTCCAGTCCAAAAATCAAAGGATTTCTCGGTAGATTTTGTCAATATGTATGTGGGATTTCACTAGTGCGTTCCTTTCACCGATTAGGTCTTTAGAATTCAGTAAATATCTTGATTCATGTATCTTGCTTAAACCAAGAGTTTGTAAAACCTTAGATATTAGTTTTGATTTAGTTATGTATTCCTAATTAGATTATCATGTTTTGTGGAAACATTGATTACTTCATTGCATGAAACTCAGAATAATAGTTGTGTAGATTCTTTTTGCCCATGAATGACACATGTTAGGTCAATTAAACAGTTATACATGCATCGGTTTTCGAATGTTACATTATATGTCTATCATTGTTATATTCTCAAAATTTTATGTTAGTATTTTGAGTTATTATGTATTTAGTTATGTGTGTTAGATATACATATTCAGCTTGGAGTATTCTTAGATTTAGTGGACCAGGTTTCACTGTACACTCATAGTCCTAGAACTATGTACCCCCGTAGTTTAAGTCCCATCTATTGGCATTAATTTTAGTGATCACGCCATTTACACCTTTAGACCCATGGAAAGGTATATCGGTTCCTTCAATGTGGTCTATGGATCTGACATCACGGATAGCTCATATGGTAGTTATGTCGGTTACTACTAGCTCCCATACTCAGACTCTGATATTTTTGACCAGGTTTTCAGTTATACTTCAATATTCGGTCTCATCATAATCCTCTTGCAATAATTCATGTGTAATCCTTATCGAATGATTTTTTCCGATTCCAAACCAAAAGTACAACAATCAAAATTTTGAAAAAACACAAACAAAAAATGTAACGAAGGGAATGGTTACCTTGTTCTAGTTTAAATCACAAGAGTCTCCATGTAAAAGGTGAAAATAGGATAATCGTTTACCCCTATATCGACTTGTTGTAGATCA
Source organism: Solanum pennellii (assembly GCF_001406875.1). Classification (NCBI taxonomy): domain Eukaryota; kingdom Viridiplantae; phylum Streptophyta; class Magnoliopsida; order Solanales; family Solanaceae; genus Solanum; species Solanum pennellii. The sequence continues at coordinate 56,233,013 of NC_028640.1, forward strand.
ATTGATTCTTTTGGTAATGTAGTTGTTGGTTTGATAAGTTGAGCTGGTTGAATGGGATGTAAGTACAACTATTGGTTACCATTTTTGTTCATTATTATGAACTGATGATCTGGTTTTTCCTGATGAACAGTTTGAAATCTAAAGAGAAAATTATGATAAAGTATTAAAATTAATCATGTCAGGAGAAAAAGTTTATTAAAAGAATTCCAATTATCATTTAAAGAAGTCTCCAAGTATAACATAGGAGCTACAACATTGTTAGGTTTATTAATACTACAACTTCTTACAACCGCAACTATATCCCAATCATGATCACCCATTTTAAATCTATGTAAAATGATATCTACTAAAACATAACAAAAATAAAAATAAGCTTCGAAAAGAAACTAATTATGTTTTCTGCTAAACTAGAGAGAGAGAAAATGATCCAAAGAGGAGGTTTTCTAAAGGAGGAAGTCGAATATCAATGAAACGTTTAATGGTTAGGACATTATCACTCAAAGTTTGCAATGAAGAAAAGTGAACAAATTTAGAAAATATATTGACAAAATTAAAGGGCTATTTACCTACCCTGCCGCATCCACATTTACTTTAAAGTTAGTGCAGAATAAATATTTCTTTCTATTTTAGAGTGAGTGGGATTACCAACAAAAAAAGAAGTAAAAGATCATAACGTGTACCTTTTGATTAAGATCATACATCTCATATCATATTGTAAAGCCTTGAGAACACTCGCTAGTCATAACATGGTGTATTTGATCTCGAGGAGATCTTATACAAGACGTTAGCATTCATTCATCACATAGGTTATAGAAAAAATATATGAGTTTAAGACTTCCTTTAAAACATAGCTCGAGAAGTATTTCATAAAAGCGGAAGTCATTCTAACATTATTTTCTCAAACAATTTATGAATGACATGAATAAAAGTTTTGGACGCTGCACTCATAAAGACTATAACATAAAAGGTAATTTCATAAAGTTAAATAGATATTGTAATCTTTGGATCATTTTTAGAAAACCTCCTCTTTGGATCATTTTCACAGATTCAGGGTTAATATCCATTTATCTTTATGCCATTTGCTTTTATGTTTTAGACTTTATGTGGGCTGCGTCGCATGAATTCTATTCCATGTCATTCATAGAGGGTTTGAGACAATAATTTTAGAATGACTTTCGCTTTTATCCAATACTTCTCGAGTTATGTTAAAGAAACTTTTTAAATTCTTCCATATTTTCTAATGATTATGTGATGAATCAATGCTAAAGCCTTGTATAAGATCTCCTCGAGATTGAATGCGACATATTACGACTAGGAGGTGATCTCGAGTCATTAAAATATTATATGAGATGTATGATATTAAACAAAAGGTACATGTTATAATATTTGACTTCTGTTTTGTTGCTAATTCCACTCACTCTAAAATAGAAAAAACTATTTATTGTGCATTACCTGTAAAGTAAATGTGGATGCACTGGGTAGGTAGATATCCATTTAATTTTCTCTATATATTTTCAAATTTAGTACACTTTTCTTCATCTTAACCTTTGAATTCTAATGTCATACCCACTAAGTGTTTCTTTGATAATCTACTTCCTCCATTAAAAAACTTCTTCTTTGGATCATTTTTTCTCTCCCTAGTTTAGCAGAAAACATCATTAGTTTCTCTTATAAGCTCTTTTTTTTTTTTTATATTTAACTAGATATCATTTTATATAGATTTAAAATGGGTTATGGTGACATGGGATATAGGTGTGGTCGTAAGAAGTTGTAATATTAATAAACCCAACAATTTTATAGCTCCTATGTCATACTTGGAGAATTCTTTAAATGATGTCTGGAATTCTTTTGATAAACTTTTTGCTCCTGACATGACTAGTTTTAATATTTTATCATAAATTTTCTCTTTAGATTTAATAACTGCTATCTAGGAAAAAACAAATCATCAGGTCATAGTCATGAACCTAAATGGTAAGCAACAGTTGTAATTACATCTCATTCAACCAGCTCAATTTATCTAACAAACCTCTTTTCCTCTATCACCAACAACAGTAGCTTGTGTTCTACCAACAATTACAACACCAAAAGAATGGATTGATCTACAACAACTAGATATAAGGGCTAACAATTATTCTAATTTCAATTTTTCCATGGAGACTCCTTTGATGAAAAGTAGAACAAGGCAGCCATTCACCTCTTTACATTTTGTGTGTGTATGTCTAAAATTTTGATTTTAGTACTTCTCATTTGATATCAAGAAAAATCATTCAATAAGAATAACGAATGACTTATTCACATGAATCAAAATTTTGATTTTAATAATTTTGATTTGAAAGAGGAAAAATCATGGTTCATTGACACATATTGCTCAAGTAACGTAACCAAGTGCAAATGGGAATTCTCTTGAAGCATGGATTCCTCTGGACGTGAATCCTCCTTTGCTTTTTTATGGAACTAGAGTGAATTGTCTCTTCTGCTAGGGTCTAATATATGTGTCAAAGAGTGTATTCTTTCCCAGCGGATACTGGGCAATGCCCTTGAGAGTATTGATTCAATTCCTCGAAAATCATGTCTCTCTTCTTCACTTAAAACACAGCGTATGATGATTCAAGTCAGACAAAAACAACTAAACTTCATGATAGAAAAGAACATGTACGGTGTAGAGCCTAAAGTCTAGGATTAGGATTTAAACATTGATGTATCTTAAGAATGATTAATTAATATAAGATTTAATGGTAGTATAATATCAATCTAACTAAATAAAGGATGACAATATAATGAAAACACTGTCTCAATTAGTAGGGAAAAAAAATCGTAAACATGGAGTTATATTATTTTAACACATAATATTGTTCTATAATCTTTGCATGATACTCCTTATATTCCATATTAAGTGTAATTCTTAAAGCAAAACACAACTATTAAGAAAAATATTCAAGAGCATAGGGTAAATCATACTTTCAACTATTGCCCTTTGTGAAATTATAAATATAAGCGAAAACGATCAAGTATCCTTCTAGACTATGACCGAAATCTAAAAGACACATCGTAACTTACCCCCCCCCCCGAACTTAATTTTTTTGTAATTTTGTGCACCTTTTTGAATTAATTAAGGAAACTAAGGTCTAAATCAACTAATTTTCCTCAAATTTAAGGAAAAAGACTTCCCTTCAAAACTTAAGTAAAATATATTCCAAAACTCTCTTCCAACATCCGCCCTACCCACCCCACCCTACCAGCCC
>NC_028640.1:56236604-56253696 GCF_001406875.1 Solanum pennellii
CCCCCCCCCATCCCTAAAAAATATATAAGTTCAAATTTTTAACACCACCCCCAACCCCACGGAAAAAATAATTAGTTTTGTTTTTATTGAAAAATTAAACTTCAAATTTTTTTTACTATGGTAAAAAATAAAAGATATTTCTCAAAAAACATACTTCACTCAAAAATCAAACAATTAAATATTTTACTGGAAAATATTTTGTACTCACTAACCAAACATTATAAAATAAATAAAATCTCTACTTGTTTTCCAGGAAAACATTCTTAAGAACATTTTCCATGAAAACATTTTACTTCTTACCAAACTACCCTTAGAGTAAGTTTCTTTTGCTATAAGTCACTATTTTCAAAGAGATGATTAACATTTTTATATGTTGTATTCATGTAACAAAAACAACTCTAAAAATGAGATAATCCTGAACCTAGATATAACATTATTCAGAGGCAATTTATTTTTGCCAAGAAATTTCACCTAAGAAAGCATACTTTAAAATGAATCTCCTTTACCCATATATAATTAAGGATATTAGAGGTTGTACCTTTGTTTCTAAAGAATATTTATACTGCTAGTTTTATGATTCTGTAAATTGTGTTGATACGTGTTTGTTAAATTCATTAATAAACTATGATATTTCAAAGAAACGCCATATTGGAAAGAAAGGTTGTCCTTAAGAAGGAATTTTTTTGGAAGTTTTGTATTATAAATTCATGCGACAATAACAACTTTAAAAATAAGTTAATTCTTACATTATTCAGAGGCAATATTTTTACCAAGAAATTTCATATAAGAAAGGATATTTTATAATAAATCTCCTTTAACAATATATAATTAATGATAGGAGAGGTGGTACTTGTATTTCTGAAGTCATCATACGCAGTAGAGCAAGAAAACATGTCATTGTTGCTGAAATTCCAACTAAATTTAATATTCCTCCAGTAGCATTTCCAATAGCATTCTATAAACCTTCACTTACCTATATACTAATAAAACATATTGTACGATTATAATATAATTCTTTTTATTTAAGCTTAACATAGATTACAAAAAACATTTTCAATCACATGTTACCATAAAAGGATAAGACATATCAGGTCAACCCAAAGGCTACACTTATGTAGAATTTGTTAGTTAGGAGGCATAAAAAATATTTTCATGAAATAAATCAAAGCTTGATATAAATTAATTTAATATAATGCTATCACTTGGATTATCTAGATTTGTGTTACGGTTACACAAGATGGAAAAGCTATCTAGGTGGATCCACTAAGATAGAGTCCTATGTGAGCACATGGTTAAGGGTCAAGGAGATTGTTACTAGAAACCTGGACTTGCTAGACGTGGAGGTTTCCATTTCATAAGACAACACATATTTTAGGAATTTGGACTTACGAACGTGAGGAAACCCATGTTGGAGGCCAGACTTATTAAACGTGACACCTCCATCTCATATGCATGCCCTTTGGGTGTTAAGAAATTATTCCCTTTAGGAATCATCTTATTTCGTCAAATAAATTTACATTAGTCTCTTCTAGACCCTATGTAAACATCCTATGTTATTATATCATATGTCATCATAAGTGAGAACAATCCTTTCACTTTAGACACAACTTCACAAGAGAGTACACAACTGAGTACACATTTCGCTTAACACTTTATTATATTCATGGGAAACTACTTTCAATCATATAATATTCATATAATCACATACATATATTATTCATGTCTAATTCAATGTCATAGGGTTAAGGACGAGGAATACCTAGCATCAACATCACAACCACACATTAGACAAAAAGCATTAGTGTCTAAGTAACTCATACTTGACAGTTGAATCCAAAAAGAATCAATAAACATACCTTCTTGCCCTCTTCAAAAACCTTCATACTTCACTTCAATACCAAGAATACATAATTAATTACATAAACAAGGTAAATTCAAGAAGCAATTACATAATTAACAACAATGTAGTCAATCTACATGTTCATCATCTTCACAACTCACCAATAAATCAAGTTTTTTCTAAAATTGGGAAAGACACGGGTCTTGGGAAGATTCATAGGAAATCATTAATTAACCATAAATATATACTTAAATAACACTAATTCATCACAATTGATTCATAGTTTAATTTTTCAAAGAAGACACATTTGAAAAGAAAAACCCTAGTTTTGGGGAATTTAGAAATAATATTTTGGAGGGACCTCTTGGGGAAATAAATCTCAAGAGTGAAACAAACCATACCTTAGAGGTGATAAAGGCACGAAATTGGGTTGGAAACTTGAAGACTTGACCTTCTTCATGGAGATCCAATTGTCTTGGATGGATGTTTGGACGAAGAGAGAATTTGAGAGAGATAAGAGTGATTTTTTATCTCAACTTTTGGGATTTGATTTGTGTGTTAAATGACTTAATACAGACCCTAAAACAATATATAGTCACCCTTTAAATTATCCAAAATACCCCCACTTAATTGGGTCTTTTTATGAAGTCAAATTGTCTTAAATACGACACGAACGGATCTGGGACTTTGCTGCGCGTTGCGGGTCCAGTTACATAATTTTTTTCAAAATTTCTGGTTGAGACAGTTGCCTCCTTGTGCTAGCTGCGCAGCGCGCAATGACCTAAAATTTTTGGATGGTCGCAGGCTGCTTTGGCAGCCTGCTCACCCAAGTTCGGGTCCTCCTCGAGGACCCTTCTGGTGGTCTTTGGGGAGTCGTGACTCTACGTTTTGACCCTATATAGTATATTTTACCTATTTAAAGTCTTTTTACAAGTTTTAGACTTATTATTACACTCCAATCCTTCACAAAACATACGGACGTCTACTAGTTCAATTTTGCGAGTTTTCGGTTTTTAAGACCTTTCTTTTATGTGCTGGCTCTAAGACTTCACAAACAAGTTATTTAAAATGGTTTATGTCTAAAATAATCATTGTTCGACATATGAGTCTCTAATATAGGTCATGGAATATACGGGGTGTTACAATGCCCAAATGTTCTACTTTGTTTTAGATGGTTCAATATGAGACAAAGTATTTGACTAATACCTATGTATTGATTATGTTGTCTAACCGAGAAGCCTATGTAAGATTCATATGTGAGGAGTACAAGTAAACACCATATCTAGTATGTGAGAGTCTATGTAAATCTCTCTATGTATATAAAACGTTTTAATTTTTTCGCATTTTAACCTATGATTTGTTTTGATGAATTCTAAGAGGCTAGTCTTAGCTCTCTCCGAAGACGACGATTCTGGTTACGTCTAGGGGGTGCTCCTTGGTTGTGGCACACCCCCCCCCCCCATTTCATCTTTCTTACCATAAATAATTTTTATGAAAATGAACTAGATGACCAATGGATTAGATTAAAAATAGATTGATCCATATTTATACATATTTTCATTATTAAAAAGAAATGTACTTTAGAAGTTAATATTCAAACAAAATTTAAGTTTTTTTGGAAAGTGATTTGTTCAGTATAGAAGGTGTGTGTAACATACTCATTATATTCCACATTAAGTTAACTTTTGAAGCTTTTTTCATTGTTAAAAATAGTTGAAATTTTCAATGTTCGATATAGGTGCTTGAAATTCTTTCCATGTTTGGCTTTTCATTTATTTATGTTTTCTATTCTCTAGGAGATAAATTCGCCACTTACAAAGTTATATTTTTAATTTCATAAAAGGCAATAGTTGAAATTATGATTTACCGTATGCTATTGAATATTTTTCTTAATAGGTGTGTTTTGCCTTAAAAATTAGGCTTAATATGGAATATAAGGAGTATCATGAAAAGACTATAGAATAATATTATGTGTAAAAATAATATAACTCCATGTTTACTCTTTTTTCTTTTCTACTTGAGATCCATGTTTACTCTTTTTTCTTTTCTACTTGAGATGATGTCTACATTATATAGTGATTCTTTATTTAGTTAGACTGAGATTTGACTACAACTCAATCTTATATTAATATAATCATTATTAAGCTAAATCAATGTTCAAATACTAATCCTAGATTTTAGTCTCTACACTAGACATGTTCTTTTTATCATGAAGTTTAGTTATTTTTGTCTTACTTGAATCATTATAGGCTACGTTTTAAGTGAAGGAGAGAGACATGACTTTCTAGGAATTGAATAAATAGGCTCAATGACATGCCCCGTATTCATTGAAAGAGAATGCACTCTTTGACATATATATTAGACCCTAGCACAAGAGTCTGTTAGCTATAGTCCCGTAACAAAGCAAAGGAGGACTCATGGACCAAATAATCCATGCTTCAAGAGAATTCCCTTTTTCGCTTGGTTACTGGACTAGAGCAATATATGTGTCGAAGAGGGGATTTCTTGCAGAGTATACGGGCGCTTACCCCTGAGCCTATTGATTTAACTCCTAGTAAGTCATGTCTCTGTCTTTCACGTAACTCACAGTCCATGATGATTCAAGTCACATAAAATTAACTTAAATGTATGATAAAAAGAACATGTATGTTGTAGAGCCTAAAGTTTAGGATTAGTATTTATGTAGCATAAGGATAGTTATGTTGTAAATATAAGATTGGATTGTTGTTTCTAAGCTCAATCTAATGATATATTGAAAACAAAATCTCAAGTAGAAAAGCTAAAAAGGGTAAAAGAAAAAGTTAGATTATTTATATATAATGAAAAATGAATTAGTAAATTAGGTAAGCATATTATGATGACTTTTTAATGAAACTTCCACAGTTATATTGTTTTAGTGAGAAATTCATAATTATAAGATTATTTATAAAATTAACAAAATCTTTATGTTTTTCGAGGAATGTATTGATCTTAAAGTTGTCGTTCATCCTTGATGAGCTATTGGTCTAAGAGTATATTAGTCTACTAGAAAATAACGAATTAAGATGGATTAAATTTCATACCAAAACAATAAAATTTTATGCTAATTATATTTAGCTATGAATTAGATCAAAAAATGTATAAGAAAATTCATGAATTAGTGTGGAGCTTTTAGTGACGAATTAGTTAGGGATTACTAACAAGTACCATAGCTAATATAATATTTTTAGTATTATCAATGAATAAATTAATGATCTCTATTTGGTTTTTTCTAAGAATCAGTTCATAAGGCCTTCTATCTTACTAAAAACAAGAAATATTAAGATTTACCATTTTTTGTATCTATTGATGGGACAATTGTCAAGCCCTTAGTATATCCCCTATACGTAAACACGGGACGTAGGATCACAAGTGACCCCAAGATAACCATCAGCTGGAATATTATAAGCATACTAAACCATTTGAATAAAAGATAAAATGCAAAAGCTTAAATCATGAGATAACTGGAAGATGGGAAATACTGAATATTGATATGAATATTCAATAAGCTTCTATTTGTTAAGTGATAGTGAACATTCACTCAAATGCTAAAGCTGAAAAAAAAAACCATGTCTGAAAAAAGTTTCTAACTAACTAGAGTTGTTGGGACATGTACCCAACAAAACTGAAACTGAAATAAACATGTCTATTTCCCTCAATGTATGATGACTCACCACTTATGATACTGAGTATGGTTTGGGAACAGATCTATGCGTGATTTGAGTGTTGAGGATTCCAACCTAAATCATGAATATAATTCAATCTTATATTAATATAATATATCTTAAGATACGTCAATGTTTAAATACTTATCCTAGACATTAGGCTCTACACCATACATGTTCTTTTTATGATGAATTTTAGTTATCTTTTGTCAAACATTAATCGTGTTTTAAGTGAAGGAGATTGACATGACATTCTAGACCCTAGTGCAAGAGACGATTCACTCTAGTTCCATAACAAAGAAAATGAGGATTCATGGACAGAAGAATTCATAATTCAAGAGAATCCCCTTTTTCTCTTGGTTCAGGAATGGAGCAATATATGTGTCAAATAGTGGATTCTCTTGCAGCAGATACAGGCATACCTCTATCTTATTGATCCAACTCCTAGTAAGCCATGTCTCTTTCTTTTACATTAATCACAGTTTATGATGATTCATGTTAGATAAAAATAACTTAGATTTATGATAAAAAGAACATGTATGGTATAGACATAGAGTTTAGGATCAGTATTTAAACATTGATGTAGCTTATGAATGGGTTATATTATAACTATAAGATTGGATTGCAATCTGTAAGTTCAATCTAATGATATAATGAAAACACACTCTCAAGTAGAAAAGCAAAAATGAGTAAAAAAAAAAGGTAGATTATTTATGTTTTAGAGTAAAAAGTTAAAGTTGGATTTTTCGTCAACATGACTTTGTCATAATTATATGAAAGTTTATGAAATTAACTAGATCTTTATTTTTTTCAAGGTATGTATTGATCTTAAAGTTGACGTTCATCTTTGATGAGCTATCGGTCTAAGAGTATATTAGTATACTAGAAAATAAAGAATTACGATGTATGAAATTGCATAGCTTATAAATAAAATTTCATGCTAATTATATTTAGCAATGGATTTGCGAAAAAATACATAAGAAAATTCATGAATTAGCAAGGAGGTTTTTACTGATGAATATGTTAGCTATTACAGACAAATTCCATAGCGAATTTTATAATTTTAGAAGTATTTATCGCTAAATTTATGATCTCTATTTGGTTCTTTCTAAAAATGATTTCATACGAACTTTTATCTTAGTAAAAAGAAGAAATATTAATATTACCAATTTTATTCACGAATCTTTGTGTGTATTGATGGGACAAGTGACACTCCCCGAGGCAATCCCCTTGGTGTAAGCAAGGCCTAGGATCACGAGTGACCCTATGCTAACCTTGAGCTAGCATATAATTAGAATACTAAAAAAAATAAACAAAAGATACTACGCAACTAGGTTGTATGGAAGAACTAAGTTTTGGAGTCAGCTTCGCCGAACCTGTTAACTCTAGATTTTAGTTTCTTGAAATCTTCCTCCAATACAAGTATAAGGTTGTATTCTTCAATTAAGTCAAACTATGATTTTGATAGGAAGGAGTCGGAGTATAACTCGATGATTTTGGATACCCTCAATTCCTTAGAGGAGTTTTATGTTTTTTTTATTACAAATGTAGCCAAAAATTTTATTATTCCAGATGGTAACATTTCATTCAAAATAAGAGATTACTTTATATATGTTTGGTAAGTTAAGCTAATTGAAGCAGATTAGATTTGGTAACTTGGGGTGTGAAGTCCACAAGAATTCGACGAAAAATATTTTATTGTTATGCTAACTTTTGTGTTGGAATAGTTATATTAAGATGGGACAATAATCCTAATTCCTAGGAAGTAGGTGGTGTACTTGTGCATCTCGATAACTACAAAAACACTTTCATTTGTTGAAAATTGGTCTAATTTTAATACAAAAGACTCGGTCTATTTATGTAGAACGTATTGAACGACGTATATTTGCTACCTTTTCAACCTAATTCAATCATCTCACAATAACTAACACTAGAACAAAAATAACTTTAAGCGGTAATAAATAAACATATTAATAAAAATGTTAAAGTCTTTACCACCATTAGTTAAGTCTTTTTAGATCCAATGTCGCTGTAGCCTTTAGGAACATATACAAAAAGTGCTATTTATCGCAAAAAATACATATTTAGCAGCAATTGTTAATTAATTGTTTCTTTATGTAATGTAATAAGAAGCCATAAGTCATTTACCTGAAAATTGATAATAGGCCTACCTCCTGCTTTATTGGTATTGCTCAATAATTTATTTATATCACCCCTATTATCAACTCATCTTAATATTTGTTCTAATTATTTCTATGTTTTCCCTCAAAATACTTTGTACATTACATAATAATTTGAGATTATCTTTTGATAAGATTTTGAAAAGATTGCTATTGTGAAAAAGTGTATCTTTAGTATATTGTAATGGTGAAGTAGGAGTTACTGCAAAAGATAAGGTAGAGGTTTTTGTAGGGGTTATAGTAGGTAATTGGAGAAGCACAAATTTTATATCAGGGGCGCTCAATTATGTTCTGTTTACAAATTGTTGTATAGAATGGGTGCTTAGTTAATATATTTGAATGAGTTCTTAGATATTTTACACAAATACTAGTGTTTATCACAAAAGGCACTAGGTGCTTAAGCACACATACTTTATAGCATATGTCCCCCAATGATACTGGGCATTTAGGTTTTTGTTTGTGTTGTCTTGTGTCGCCTTACTTTTTACAATAGTTGTGGCGTAGTTATTTTTATCTTTATTTTTGTTTAATATAATTAAAGTGTTGACAACGTTAGTCGTAATACTAGGACCGTATTAGTCTATGAATTACTTTAAGCTCTTTGAAGGGAATGTTGTGTATTGAGACCCCTTCGAGATAACTCGGTTTTGATGAGGACTTTTCCTATATTTGTATATTTTAGAGTCAAGAAAATTACTTGCATTAGCATCGAATAAATTGACGCTAATAATTTTATAACTTGAGCTAGCATCTAATGATTGGTGTTTTTCATGATCCCTTTTCTTTGTAAGTACTACCAGCTGGCATGGGTCCTCCATTATCTCTTTCCCCTAGTCTACCGATTATGAAATAACGTTAGTAGGTGCTTCTTCTTATATTGGGATGGTGCTAAGTTGTAGCTCATTTGTTAATTGGACTTCCCTTTTCGCAAGTGGTATTAGTTTTTTCAAAGACACGTAATTTGGTACAAAGTATATATACTATGTCCTTCGTAGACAAAGCTTTGTAAGCGGCGACCTATGAAGATATGATAATTGACTGGTAATTTAATTGATAATTATACACAAATGTGTGTGTAATGTCCATGTAATGCATAGGATGTACATCCATCTTTACTAACTTCCCCAATTTATTCCCTACTTGAGCTAACATTCCATGGTCATAGAATGATGTTGTAGTTCGAGTAGTATGATCCGCAAGTGAAATAGGGAGTGAATTGTTCCTTTTCAATATTCTTTTTAGAATAGGGGACTTAAAAGAAACGCTAGTTAAATTTTGTTTCCATGAATAAACAAGAAGAAATGGAATTGTGCAAGGTAAACTTGACATAGGATGTTTTTATACTGGTTGAGATCCAATGTATATCTTACGTCCAGTTCCCTTGCGTTGCAAGGGTGTTGTCTTCTAGTCTTTTAACTTTGTAATGAATAAATGTTTTCAATATAGTTACTATATCTACACTCAACTTTTTTTCTTTCACTTTTCTTTTGATACAAGCGTTACCAACAATATTTTTTCTTCTCTCTCTTTTGTTTACATAGTAGAAACTAAGTAATACAATACTTGTTAAAAGTAGAGTAGAGAATTTCGCATATTTTAGACTCGTGTACATCTTCTCTTTAGAAGACGCTCTCTTTTATATAGTGTTGAGATGTTGAGACTTTAATCTTCTAGATTTTGAGAGGACAACCCAAAAGATTTTATCTTTTAAAAAAATGTAGTAAAGATTTTTATTTTAAAAGAATAAAGATAAGGCTAATCTTCAGCTTCCTGCTTGATTGCTTCAAGATATTTATTTTATCCTTGTAGATTGACTTCTTTCCTGATGAAATAATCATTGATTCAGTTCAACTGATTGTAGCTATTATGTTTTCCTTGAATCAAATAAGCTTCTTTTTTACTGTCATATTTTTGTGTTATTTAACCATTCACATTTTGTAATATTATCATGGAGTGTATTACATATTCTGTGTACAAAAAGTTTTTGCTTACAATTGCACATGTAAGTGTACGTGGCCGCGCATGTAATATGGTGATCCTAAAAGAGTCAGATTATGGAGCAGAAAGGACTTTTCAATTATATATTCTTACTAAATTATATTAGTTCTAATTATTTATGTAAGGGAGGTTTGTAGACAATGCCCACAATAATTTGTGTTTATTGTTATCATTTCATTTGAATTTTTTGTCTTCACATCCTTTTGTATCTAGGTGGAAACACAATTTCATCAAATAAATTGTCTGGAACATTCCAATCCGTGTTATCCAGAATTTAAACCATTTAAACTTTATAAGATTTTGCTAATGCATCAGACTTATAGTAATAAGATAAGTGTTGAGTCATATCCGTAATATTCTTGCTCTTTAAAACAATAATTGTGTTGCACAAGATAACTCTTCTAGTTAAAATATTCCACAAGTACATACTTTCCGCTAAACCCAAGCAATGTATCTTCTGCTAGATTCATAAATTCAGTAAATAAATTTAGACAATCGAAAATTCTGCAAACATTAAAAAAGAAATAGATATGTTACATGAAATGCAACTATTTTCTATTTTTTAAAAGTAATGTTGATCAAATAGCCAATGATCCATATCAAATGCATTAACTATATAGTTATGTATCTTTATACATACCCTCATCTTTGAATATTTATGTTCAGCTACAATCAATACCTCCTCAAATATTTTCCTCTATGTATCCTTGGTATGTGAGGCTATTTCTCCGTTTTAACAGTTTCAAGAACCAAATAGAATTCTAGCCTCTTTCAAAAATATTAATATAGAGAACTGGTGTGCCTTAACGAGACAATCATTGATACATTCTGTGATGTTCAAACTCCTCATTCTACCTCTGTTTACTGTTGAATAAACTTTCGACCACTTCACGTACCTAGCATCCTAAAGGTTTTACTTAACTCTATGATCAACCTTTTCCACCTTAACCATTAGTTTATCAAAATCCTCCTTTCGATAAGTCTTAGCCATATGGTAGAATAGATCACTTAGGGTGGTTCTGCTCCTCTTGTAGATACAAAATACAAAATTAAATTTACACTATTAAGACTTGAGAACTAAAATATATCATGACTATCATATCAATATCAGATAATCATCAAAAACAAAAACAATTATCACCATGATACATTTGTTAATAATAATATTTTAACATAAAAGATTTGAAATAGAAAATCAAATACTCAAACTTTTTTGTGTCACATCTCTTTGCTTTAAAATTTAAATTCTGCTCTATTTGATATTTCTTCTTTACAGCTATGAGCGTTACTTTCTCCTTATACAATTGTCTTGTCTTCACCTATGTATTCTTTGAATCTGTTTTGTAATTTGTGACTTCTAATTCTGAAATATAATATGAATCAAAAATTCTTGATTTAACCGCAACAAGAGCTTAGGTTGTCATTTTTGTGTCTTCGACACACTTAATTTCTTCGGATGTAGCATCAATGTTATGTATCTCTCCACCATTCTTCTCTAGTATATCAAAATATAGGAAGTACATTGCAAATGTAGACTCATTTTTTTCATCTCCAAATACAGTTTACACCCATATAGTTCTTATATTTCAATGGAGATGAGTTACCTTCTACGATTTATGTGATTTCAAAGTTTTTCCTAATCCTATTGATCTCCAACTTGGTTGAAATGGTGGCATGAGATTCATAAATGAAATCAGATGTCCAACAAAGATTCCATTACATTTGTAACTTTAGTAACTCACCTCGCTTACCCAAATACCTGAATATTTCAACAAAGTCAATGCATTCCTATTGTATCAACCAATTTTGTTGAGTAATTTAAAATTTAAACTATTTGGGATGCAATGGAGACTTGATGGAGAGAATGGAAATTTAAATCTTAAATTTTTTTGAATCGTGGGAATTAAAATCAGTTTTATGTTTATTTCCATTATTAAACGAAACAGTCAACTTTCGCGATGTATCACACCTAATGTAATTATACAAACTTATATATGCAATGACTTTTGTTTTAGGAATTTTTTTGTAAAATAGTAAAGAGTAGGGATGAGACAACCTGAGCCCGGTGACTTGACACCACCACAATCAAGAATTGTCTTTAAAAAAATTTATTTCCACAATAGCGTTCCTCTACATTCAGTCTTATACTTTCCACCTTCCTCTTACGAATTATGCCTCCAATAAATCTTCATCGTTCACTTGCTGTAACTCCTTCTTCCCGCACACAAACTCCCTTTACTTCTAACAGTTGTTATCGTTCTCCCATGTTGCCTTCAACACAATGATCACCGCCACCAACATCAAGCAAATTTCCACGACCCTAGCATTGTTCTCTTAAGCTACACTCTTCGAATTAAGCCTTGCATTGTTTATTTACTGTCTCACCCTCACACCATGCATCGTAATTCCCAATTACCCATTAAAGGTGCATTAGCTCTGCATCTCACTCACAAACCTCAATTTAAGTGTCTCAAACCTAGACTAGATTCTACACATAGCCAGAAACGATGCAAAAATTTTCTTATTTACCCGATCTGTATTTTAACATAAATAACAGTAGCTATTTGTATCAGAACTCAACAAAGAAATGGTGTCAACAACAACCTTATGAATTCGTTTTAAACATCGCACGTCTTGTGTAAAACACACGTACAAATTCGTACATCACATTCTCAGTTCTTGTGCCCTATTATTGTAGATGTGCAGCACCGCGTTCCTACCATCTCACGGACTACCGAATTTTCTTGCTTTAATTTATAGCCATTAAAAACGCCGTTGGAAATTCCTCCAGACTCTCTAGGTATTTCACTTTATCAATCTATACTATTTCTATACAGAATATGTGTGCTTTTCTTTGAATCCATACAAAAACTCCACTATAAATTGCTACTAAATGTACCAATTTCTTCATTATCTCACGATTTTCCACTTTTCCTTCCCTTAAACGCATGTTCCACCGACTTATATAGAAGACAAGTTATAAATGACCTTAATTGCGGATTAATAAAATCAATAATGGGGCTGATCTGTCGTATATAAATAACCTTCAAGAAGAACCCACCTTTTGTATTACTACTTTTTTATGTTGTTTATAATTATCCTTAAAAAAAACCACGCCTTTTGAATTGCAGACCCAATTACAGTCGATACACAGGGAAATTGAGATGAAGAGTTTGAATGCATGCTTCTATTTGAGGAAGGAAATTTATGAAAAAATAGAATTTACCAAGGATCATCTAGAAAACCTACATTCTCAGTTGCATACACTTGCTTTACTATTATACCATTAAAGTGCCTCATTACCCTTTACTCCGACCTCTACCATATTTCTATTGGTCGTCCTATATGTGGTTTTAAAATTAATAAAAATATGTCGCACCACTACTTTTACTTGAAACTCTTTCCTTTCTAATATAAGTTACGCTCTTTCCAACTCAAAAATATTTCTTCTGAGGCTTTTACACAACACTTTTGACTTTTTCAGCTTATTCGATCCCTACATACCTTTAACTGTACAGTTTTTTCCTTCCTGTTCCTCTCCCAGAGTGATACTGTCGCCATCTCCTGCTTACCTTCATACAAACTATCGCAACAACAAACATCCCAGAATGCCTACTTTTAATGCTGTTGTGAAACAATGGAGCTGGAGGCTTTGAACTATCTGAATATCCTGTAAAGATAAAACTACATGTCATCCATGTTGTTGTATTCTGTACATATTTGTTTATTACAGTTCCTCTCTTAAACAAAATTTTGCACGTACAATTAATGTCAATAGTTCTCCTCTAGTACCTTAGAAGTTATGTGTGATGTCGCCTCAAATCCTTACACACTATACAACTCTGCTACTTTATATAGCTTTACCAGAAATCTAAAATTAAAATAACCACCAAGATCAGCTTGGACACATAAAATATTAAAGTATGGTTAAACTTTTATTCCATACCCCTTTATTTTTTACTTTAATATGTTAAAAAGGCTTGTAGAGGCAGACGGTTCACACATCAATTTTAAAACTTCCTTTGTGTGCATGTGTGGATGCTTGTAAATCAATGTATACTTGGAATATATTCATCTTTTTCCTGTCATTGCATTATGTATATTGCAGTTCCTCTCTTGGACAGATTAAGGACCAATCCAGTTAATTCGACAAAATGCCCTAAATGCGTTAGAAGTTGTCCATTCTACTCTCTAAGATCCCTATGCACTATCCAGGTATGATTCTTTATAAATTTTAACTTGACTTCTTATACTTTAATGCCTATAAGGCTGTGAACTGGAAAAGAAAATGTCCATGAAGCACCATGTTTACGCAATGACAATCAAGAATAGCCAAGGACAAACTCTCAATCGGGTGGGACAGTATCTTCTAGAACAGTTATTCACCCATGGAGAATTATATGTTGCATATCTTGAGTAACAACAAGAAAAAGTGTATCCATTCTCCACCCAGACGAGGACGCAGAAGCCCCGAAAATTATTTAAAATGTTATTAACAGAAAAATGTTTAGGAATGTGTTCCCAAGAGTGGTAGAAAGATATCTGGTGTTTCATGAACATTTCAAATTAGATTTGATATTACAAAATACCCTTACAAGTCATAAATTGCAAATTATCATTTCTCATTGTTGTACGCTTATATAATTTTCCATATAAATGAGGCTTAATGATGGAGATGCAATGTATATGCCGATTAACACAACAAAAAATTTAGTTTTGTATATCAATCATTGAATTTATTTCACTGATATAATACATACATTGTAGGTAAACCCTTTGTACAATTAAAATCTCAAAAACAGTATGAAGCAAAAACCTATCGGATGCGCATGAGTAAACTTAATTAGGATGATACGCAAAACATTTAGGCATTAATCTTTCGGAGAGGACACTTGGAATATCTCTGTTTGACATCTCGTTTTGTGGTATTTTAGAGTTGTGGTAGGCTACTATTTCCAATAAAACTATACAACTAAAATAGTGGAGTACATGCACTAGGGTTGACATATAAGTTGATAAAATCATAAAAAATTTGGAATGGATCATACTATATGCTTTTGTTTACACCTCAGAATACATGGTAGATATGTATAAGAATAATAGAAATTCCTTTAGTACTTCTTGTTGTCTATTTTATTTTTTTGAAGTGAAAATATTGTGAATTATTTAGATTTTAGAAAACAATTACTTTGTACATACGATGAAGTGAAGATGTTCTTCAGACTGCATTGTGACTTGATTCATGAGGGTTAATGTTTCGTAAATCTCTGGGCGGAGGAACCAGTACCTCCTCCACCAATACAAAAAACTTTGTTACACTAATAGAAGTTTAACATGTGTAGCTTGATATTGATATTGGTAATAGAGATAGATTTTTAAAAAGTCAAACTATGATAGTGAAGATTGACGTGGTTGCCTTATATGAGTAGTTAAGGGAGTTAAATCATATGATACTTTATATTACTTCTCCTATCTCGAGATAGAGTCATTTCTATTTTGGTGCAGCTATTGGATGAGTCCTCTTCTCTCGACCAACAAGTACTCCATCTCTCTGTCTTCATAATTGGGGGTCATTTATGATTCTTTTTCATGTTAGATAGCTTTCTCCATTGTACGCAGCCTTTAATAACATGTCCTATGCAAACAATCTTTTCCAATGCTGGAGAGTCAAGTTTAAAAGTTAGAGCAAAGGAAAACAATCTGTCAAGGCAGACTGTATCTTCCCAAACCTTTTTACACCTACGTACAAGTAGATGTCTTAGTATCAAGACTAACAACAAGAGAAGGATCCATATTTAAAGCGGATAGGGATACACAAACCACTGTCTTCATTAAAAAATATATTCTGGAAGAATTCTTCCAAATTGTATGTGATGTAATTGCCGAATTAAACAAGGCATTTGTACATATTTCAGAATTTGCTTCAGACATTAAAACAAGCCCTTTTAAAAATGGTGTGGAATGTGTAGTTTGTGAACTGATAAACAAATGATCAGGGGTAAACAAAATTAGGATTGCAAGCTAAATCTGAAAAACATGTCTTTGTAGCAAAACAAGAATATTGGGAGTTCCTCTGTTTGTTTACTCTAAAAACTTTTGTCCAAATGGATTTTAACATAGTAAGTCACTAATTTTTGAGGACTGATTGTCCAGATTGATAAATGATTTTGCATACGATTTAAAAACGAAGCACTCACTGAAAAATAGCAAGCACTTGGCCCAAAATCCCACAAGATGGCAAGGTATGCAACATAACCATCCACCAACAATTTGGTACACATTTTCTGTGAATGTCATACAAAGTATAATGTTCCACTGGTTCATGGCTTCATCTAACTCTTTGTCGCATTAAAAAAAAAACCTTTATGCATTGCAGAGCTTACCTGAGAGCTAGAGGAAATCAATGACTTTAATAATCAAGTGCATACTCAAGTGGAATTGACTACAAAAAGTTCCTAATCTCAAAACACAAAAACACATCCAGTTTAGATAGTTCATAGTTTGTGGTTTGTTATGAGAAAAATACAGAGATTGAAAGGTTTCTTACTGCAAGGCTTTTTGCAGGCCTTTCGAAAATTTTTAATTTTTCATCATTATTTAGGTGTATACGCCGGTAGGTTTATGATTTTTTTCTAGTTGTTGTTAAAAATCGAGTGCTCTCGGACAACGTGCAACCTGAAACTCTTATCCTCCTTTAGTTGTGCGTTCAAACGAATTTATGAATGAAATATTCTACTAATGCACAAGGAATTTGGTTGAGAAAAAATCTTATAGTAGTAGTATGCTAATTTTTAAACCGTAAATTCATTTAAACTTTACGTACCTCATTACTTTTAGAGTTATTAATTTGTTAGTATTTTAAAACATAGGAGTAAAATGAATCTCTCTTTCATAGCGAATGCACTAGCCTATTAGTTTGAGTACATTGAAACAAAACTTCATGACTAACTATTTTATTGACTATTCTTGTGAAAAATTGTGTGACCTTTCTATGAAACCTATCTACTAAGATAACATTTTTTTTATCTTTACTATTTTAATAAATGTAGTGTGTTTCTACTCTTTGCCTTTCCATAAAGACTAAATACAATTTTAGCACTATGACAGGGAGGAATTCTTATGACTTATGTTTACTAATGACAATGAAATTGATTTTGTGTAGATAAAAAAAGATATGTAATAGACCAGAAGAAAAAGTAACTAACACTTATATATGACTTTTCATAGAAAGACAATTAAAAGATAAAACTAATAGTTATATAAATTTTTGTAAATTTTTTTTTTTACTTTTTTAACCTACTCATGTTGCAAAATAAAATAAAATTGATGGTATTCTCTCTCTCTCTCTCATTATATATATATATATATATATATATATATATATATATATA
>NC_028640.1:56254238-56258222 GCF_001406875.1 Solanum pennellii
TATATATATATATATATATATATCTTAAATCATCCGACTAAGTCATATGTGCTTTTGTATTTTTATAAAATTTATAAACAACATAACATATTCAATAACATGTAAGTTAATTAAGGTAGTTTTCCATCGCACGAACCGCGGGATGTTTACCTAGAAATTGATGATATTAAAACACAAATACGAATGTGACAAATTAAAATATGAGAGTATTAGTTTGATAAAGTCTGTAAATGACTCAATTGTAACTCTCTCACTAATTATTATGTATCTAACCATAACATTTTTTCAAACAAAATCAATGACTGATTATCATAATTAAGCTCTAACTTAACTTTGTCACCAGTTAAATTCAATCCAAAATAAAAATATAGTTCATTTATTTCTTAACACTCTTTAGATATCTTCATACATATTATTTCCCAAGTGCTAGAAGAAACGAAGAAAAATCCTTCTGAAACAAAAGTAAAACAGAGAAATCAAGGTCTATCGCGATCTCCTTTTGTCTAGTATAATTTTAGTACAAGAGTGAGCTCGAAATGAGTAACAATGAACACAAACTCATCTAATCTATTGTAATCTGCACAACTATATGAATTGCGTTCCAAGTCTAGCATTGAGAAAAACAACAAGGTCTAAATAAAAGATTGCTTGCTGCAAAACGGGAGGGTGTTTGACTGTACAAAGAGCTTCAACTCCCAAAATCCACTACACATTTACAGTAGCTTGGCCGAGGATCCTGAGAACGGGAAAAAAATATTAGCAGTCTTAATACAAATGGAGTTCCTCTCCTTCTTCTCTTGCTCAATTTAACATTAGTACATTGTTCCGATTACCACTTACATAATAATAGCTAGAAGCATCTTACCAAAGTCTCTGAGCACCTGCATCAGACCATAAGACAATTATGCTTATAATAGTCTTCAAAAATGGAATTTTTATAAGCAAGCGTTAGTAAACAAAAGTACAAGCCAACAGATTAAAACACCTGATATAGTTCACATATTTACATGATATTTGAAACCTATAAACAGAAATGGCTGATATTTTGTCTTTACAAAGTGACCGGCAGCAATATTTCTACATTAATTGTTGAAATAAGTTTCATGAGTTGTTACTTGATATTGAATTGGCATAATGACATGATTTCTAATGTGTTTACTATTTTAAGAATATAAATATTTTCTGCTTTAGTCTTTTCAGCTACGAGATTCCTAGTCTTTAGCCATGTAGAGTTGTTGGTAGAGTTACTACCTTGTTAATAGGGAGAATGTGTTTTTCAAAGTTGTTGGTAGACTTATTGCCTAGTTAGTAGGAAGATTGTGTTTTTCCGTTACTGCATTTTATTTAGTACAGATTGTTCGTAGTTTCTATTATTTAAATGCTTCTTCTTTCAGCTTAATGAAATATATCTTTTTCTTCTTCATTCATATGTTTTTCTTTAACTATTTATACAATCAAATTGGCATCCGAGCCCTTTTTTTAACAGACTTGTAAGTGATTTGTGAGTATAGTCTAAGTGAACCATCAACAAAGTCCCTACATGTTTCCTTGAAAAGCCATCAGAACACATGGATTCAGAACACTCTTCCGGTTCTTATGCCATTTCTCCACCAGTGTTTGATGGAGAGAATTATCAGGTATGGGCTATCAAGATGCAAAATCACATTGAGGAACGTGATCTCAGGAAAGCAGTAGATGAAGATTACTTTTTGTTAAAGATGATATAATGAAAGATTACCTTTTACTACGCCACAACTATTATCGGTATATACTAGTATTTTCTTTATTTCAAATTATTTGTTAGATATTTTTATTTTGAAATTTAAATTACATAAATTTAAATTAATATTTTAAAATACTTTCTCATATTGATATGAGAAAAGTGTAATTTATCCTATTTTACATGCAATCAAACAATGGCTAAGATCAAGCTTCACAAGGAAAGGAAGATCGGAAAATTTTGGGTGAAATCTTGCTTATATGCTGCACTTTCACCTACAATTTTTTCCAGAATCATGATGCTGGAATCGGCAAAAGCAATCTAGGATTTTCTAAAAGAAGAATACCAAGGAGATGAGCGAATAAAAGGTATTAAAGTTATACTTGTCATTAGAGAATTTTAGATACAAAGAATGAAAAATTATGAAACCGTCAAATAATACTCAGATAGGCTTCTTACCATTGTGATAAAGGTAAGGATGCTAGGCAATAAGCTTTCTGATAGTGATCAAGGTCAAAGATCACTTTGTCAGAATTACTATATGCATTGCAGGCAAAAGAGAAAAGAAGGTTAATACGATAGGAAGGGTCAGTAGAAGATGCATTTCAGGCCAAGTTGCAAAATTATCCTAGAAACAAATACAAGAAAATCAAAGGGAAGAAGAATTATGCTGAAAATAGTCAGGTTTCAGATGGTTGTGGAAGTAGCTACAATTCAGGCAGCAAGAAAGGAGAAAAATTCCCTCCATGTCAATAGATTGGAAGGAAGAATCATCCTCACTTCAAATACTATAGAAAGTCGGATATGATATGCCGAAAATGTCTAAAACTTAGGCATGCTGAGATCATCTACACGGATGAAGGACAACAACAACAAGGAGAAGCTCAAGTTGCAAATCAACATGAGGAAGCACAACAATTTGCTGCATCATTTTTCCATCTAGATTTGAAGTTAAAGATGGCTTATAGATAGTGGTTGTACAAACCACATGACTACTGATGAAAATCTTTTCAAAAGGACTTACAGAACAACAATGTCAAGAGTCAAAATTGGATATTGTGAATACTAGATAAAATTATGAATACTAGATAAGATCATGAAACACTTGCTCACTGAGATATCATGATAATTAGGAAATCTTTATCTTACAAATTACATATTTAAAGATTACCGTCACAACCTAAGTACTATTTACGCACTTACTGTACATCCTTACTTAGCTAATTCAAGAATCCTTGAATACTATAGGGACCTCTTTTCAAATATCACAAGCATAACATACATTAATCAACTCATGAATAATTTGCTATTCAACACCTATACATGGTCTTTACTAACACAATGACAAAAACTTCTTTCTAATTAAAGTACAATCTAGCTCATCCCAATTAGTAACTCTTACTCTACCTGCTATCGTTAATTTTACACAAACTCATCACTTATTATTTTACCCATAAGGAAAATCTCCTCAGTTATAACTTACTGGGTGCATGACTACAATAGAATAATTTTCCTCATCGGTATCTCCCTTTCATAAATAAATATATCTCTGCATGTATCCCGCTAACTCTTGTAACTTCTATTACTATTTATAACATCATATAATATACTATCTTTTTAGGTTAAAATACTATCCAAGCTCTAAAACACACTTCATACTAAGGATATCAACTAAAACAACGTTTAAAAAAGAGTGTCTTGGAGTACATCTCACTTTTACCTCAAATGCACTATTTGTATATATAAGAGTGAATTCTCTCAAAACTCAACACTGAAACTCACTCACGCGCTTCTATCACTCCCCTCTGTAGTATATTGACTATCTCAAGATTTCTACTAAGAGTAACTCATCAACAAGGATCAAGATGTTCTTTTCAAATACCTTGAGAATGAGGGGTAGTCGAACATGTATGAGAAATGCACGAGCTTAAATAACTTATTGAAGGAATATTGGTTGTATTGATTGTTAAGGGAATACATGGGAGATCTATATAGGAGATATAGGAAGGAGTACTAATCCTAATAGGACTAGGATTAAGGAGTACGAATCCTAATAGGACTAGGATTAGTACACACTAAATACTAATATCAGCCGGTTGTTCTTCAGTGGGTACATACTGCACAGTCATGGTGCCGGCCTGAACTTCATCGCGAACAAAGAGACAATCGGTATCAACATGCTTCATTCTGGTGTGTAGGACGGAATTCTTGGCCACACAGATGGTTGATTTGTTGTCACAATAGAGAGCAGGAACAGTGTGAGT
>NC_028640.1:56261497-56293914 GCF_001406875.1 Solanum pennellii
GGCATGGGCCGGATTGGTTTTTTCTGATTTGTCCGTGGCGGTGATGACTGCCGGCGGCGGTTCTGTGCTTCCATCGACATATTTGAGAAGGTAATTGGCCTCAAGGGCTGTAAGAACAGATATTTTCCATGTAGGGTAATTTATGTCTGATAATTATTCGGGAATCAGGGCATGAAGATGCCTGAGAAGGAGTTTAACGCCAGAAGGAAGTGAATCGAGAGGATCCACCTCGGTTGTCATGGCTGCCGCCGCCCAAGAGAAGAGAGGGAACGATCGGTGCCCTAAAGAGAGAGAAAAAAACTAGAGAAAAGAAGATCTAGGTTTTCTGGGTCTTGATACCATGAAAAAATATTGATTGTATTGATTGTTAAGAGAATACATGGGAGATATAGATAGGAGATATAGGAAGGAGTACTAATCCTAATAGGACTAGGATTAAGGAGTACTAATCCTAATAGGACTAGGATTACTACAGAGTAAATACTAATATTATTTTATACTATTTATTTAATACTATCTGTTATTACTTATGTATGACATAGCTCCATTGAAGAATATTAAAGTACAAAAGAAGGGGAACTTTTTTTAGATGTTAGTTCTCCCTTATTTATAGAAAAAGGGCCCACACAACAATAAATAATATCCTACTGACACTCTTTCTAGAAACCCTAGGACACTTGAACTATATGCTATAATACCAAATTTGTCATGCCCCAAACCTACACCAAAGACATAATCCATACTCAAAAACCATTTTGGGTTTCCGCGAGAACCGTTGGCCTGACTCATTTCTTAGCGGAATACTTACACAAGCAAAAATGAGAACTCATAATGCAAAATATAACTTCAAAAATTTATTTAAACTCAATTCCTATAATTGTCTGGAAATAACTTAAATTGTAAGTGTAAAATGCCTTATGGACTCAAAAAATCACGATGACGAAGAAAACAATGATAGAATCCTCGACCCTTAAACTATCTATGAAGACTCCATTATTACTGAAAAATAATCAGGACAACACCCGCGATATCCTGAAAAATTTAAAGTAAAAGTGTAACCCTCTGGAAGAATGAAGTATCACCATACGGAACTAGACTTTAAGTGGTATCAATGAAGCGTCTACTGATGACCCTGAATCCATGTATATGCGTCATAAAAGATGCAGGCCAAATGACATCACTACATGGAATCTACAAGCATGAAAGGGGAATTCTAAAGCATAAACATAAGATTGAATTTATAGAAAATAAGCACACTTACTTGTTATTAAACTCAACTAACTCAAGTCTACCCAAGGATATGATTGTAACGCCCCTAGCTACCCGCGAGATGCGGACACGGGACCTAGGGCCACAAGTGATCCCAAGCTAACCCTGTTGGCATGATCAAGAGCATACTAAAGATACTAAACTGATGCGGTTGGTAAATTATAATTTAA
Source organism: Solanum pennellii (assembly GCF_001406875.1). Taxonomy (NCBI): domain Eukaryota; kingdom Viridiplantae; phylum Streptophyta; class Magnoliopsida; order Solanales; family Solanaceae; genus Solanum; species Solanum pennellii. The sequence continues at coordinate 56,262,937 of NC_028640.1, forward strand.
CATGAAAATATGCGGAATACCTATATACTATAACTGAGATATTTGAAACTGATGAATTCAATAAATAAAATATTAACTCAATATTAAGCTGAAACTAACTATTTATGAAAATAGCCTCTAACTGACTAGAAATGTTGGGACATAACCTAGTTAAGTCTAGCCAAAACTGAAACTAAAGGACTAAAAATACTGAAAATAAACTCATGACTTTTGTCCTTAGAGAAGGAGGACTCACAAGTGATTCTTCTAAATTTGAGATCGAGAGTTGATCTTAGTTTGATCAGGATGCTTAGAGCTTTAACGTACATGAAGAGCACATGTATGACATGTATGCGTCAGTACTTAAAAGGTATTTAGTATAATAGATAGAGTAAAGTTGCAATAAAACATAACTGAACAAGCACAAAAGAAAGTTTAATATTTTGAACATGATATAGTGAATTCTGAGCTATCTTGATTTAATGACCAAATTTATAACAATCTGCGGCTGAATACTAACTAACCTGTAAGTATGTTTAATGCGATAGAGTTTGACTGAAATGTGGGCGCTATTAAAAATTGATAATAAAACCACATGAACTAAATGTGTAGTCCGATCTATACGCCCCATCGAAAGGATCTAATATACCCTACTAGAGGTATAATGGCATTCTTGCATGATCACTGAACTAATGCTCACAGAGGGGACTTACAACGTACTTAGCTAGTAGTTCTGGGACTGTTTGGGTTTGCTAAACCCTAGTGCAACTCGGTATTATGCTACTCCGAATGAATTAAGTAATTTAAATATTATGAATGAATTTATGTAAATACTCGATATCTCAAAACTGAACATGCAAACTGAGAATGCAACAACTAATCTGATAATAAAGCATTAATAATTCAGACATGTATATCTGATGTAACTGAAATATCTTACCTAGCATGTGTAGTTCAAGAACTAAAGAAACACATAGCTAGGGTTCTAAAAATTCATGCAATAAACTGAGTAATAACATGGTAATCTAATTTAGAACATATAGCTAACAGAATCATGATAATATGTTGATGTTATAGAATCCCTAGGTGTATCATGATAAGGGAATCAAGAAACTAACTAAAAACCAAGGACCAAATGGGTGAAAGGAACCCACTAGTGAAATCCCACATACTTGGTGATGAAATCCACAGAGAAATGTTTAGATTTCTGGGCTCGAACTGCTGGAAATTTGTTTAGTTCTTTAACTAGGGTTCTTGACCTTTATCTTTTTTTTTCTTCGAATTTCCTACATTTTAGAATGCAACAAATAATCTGATAATAATGCATTAATAACTCAGACATGTATATCTGATGTAACTGAAATATCTTACCTAGCTTGCGTAGTTCAAGAACTAAAGAAATACATAGCTAGGGTTCTAAAAATTCATGCAATAAACTGAGTAATAACATGGTAATCTAATTTGGAACATATACCTAACTGAATCATGATAATATGTTGATGTTATAGAATCCCTAGGTGTATCATGATAAGGGAATAAAGAAACTTACTAAAAACCAAGGACCAAATGGGTGAAAGGAACCCACTAGTGAAATCCCACATACTTGGTGATGAAATCCACAGAGCAATGTTTAGATTTCTGGGCTCGAACTGCTGGAAATTTGTTTAGTTCTTTAACTAGGGTTCTTGACCTTTATCTCTTTTATTCTTCTAATTTCCTACATTTTCTTAATGATTTACTTAGGTAAGTTTTATTTATGTTTCTAGGCTTAAACGCACTAAAATCTCATGATTTAGGGTTTAGACGACGTATCTTATGGGTTAAACGAAATAGGAAAAGACCAAAAGACCACTGAATTAGTTGTTGTACAAGTAATTGATGATATTGACTGACAGGTCCTCGTTCAATCAAAGGTTCGTCATTTGGGTCTATCCTTTGAGTTTGACCGACAGGCCTTCACTAAAATGAGCATAATGTTTTAATCTAAGGTCGTATATTAGAGAACTTGGTGGACCGGGAAATATAATTCAACTATCTATCATATCATATGTCATAAGACAACTAATTCATTATCTGCTAAAAGTTAGGACCGTTTAAATTTGACACAACTATAATTTCCTCCTAACTAGCTGCTAACCTTAACCTACGGTCAGACCTACTGACTGTATATCGAACGAAGGTCCGTGATGGTCTTCCTTAGTTCATGTAAGAGGTTGGGTAATGGGGTTTTGACCCACGAACACAGACTACGGACTGTAGTCTGACTTACGGACCGTAAGTCTATCCGTGGGTCGAGACTTAGCCAATTTTTGTGAGCTGCGTTTTGGAGGAGCTACATTGGAAATCTACTAACCCATAGTATGGGCCGTAGGTCAAACTACGGTCAGTATATGGTAACTGCGATTGCACCAGCAATTTTTCTAAAAAGTTTTTTTCTGGTCCATTTTGGATAGGGGGTGTTACAATGACAATCAACTCAAGGATAAGATACTGAACTCAAATATAGGATACTAAAGTCGAAGACACTCAATTCAAGATACTCAATTCAAACATACCCAACTTAAGATACTCAACCCAAAATAATCAATAAAATAATAACTCAATTGTCTGTAAAATACAATGAGAACTCTTATTTAGGAGATTCTCTAACCGATAACCACCACTATGAGCTCTATGATGATACAACGTTTCGCCCACTCTTCCAATATTGTTATATACCTTCTTAGAGTATATGAAATCCTCAAATAAGTAGATCAACTAAACGATGCTTAAGAATCAATAATAAATGATTTAAAAGGTGTGACCCTTGACCCATGTTGGCATACATGGTTTATGAGCACGTTGAGTTTTCTGAACTTGTCCCCATATCGGTGCTCAACACTAATCCTAATAATATATATCATTCTCATATGTTTAAAACCATTTTATCATCCTCTAACTTTGAGATTATTACTCAAAAGGTTCTCTTAAAAGAGATAATGCTCAAAACTCCATATAAATTCATTTGGAAATGAAAGTTTCCTTTCATCTTAAATATAAAAAACATTACTCTTGGAAATACGTAGTTCCCTTATATTCATTTTAAAATAAATAAAACTCGAATAAAATCATCCTCATACTCATACTCATTTACTCAAGTCTTTAAACAAATTGTTAATAATTGTAAAAGGCTTCCCAAAATACGGTTCATGTCAAATTATGGAAGTGAACGACTCAATTCAAGGTTTAAATAATTATATATAGAACTTAATACTCTAAATTCAATAATCCCTTACTTGAACGACTCAACGATATGTGTCATTTACTAAATGCTCGAGTCTTAGGGTTCATTCAAGATTATAGGCATGGCCAACTCAACTCAAGGATCTCCATGTATACCATGTAGTAATCCATAATTATGAAATATAGTTTAAAAAAAATAGTAACTTAATACTCAAGAATTTCATACTTGAAGATACTACTCTTCTCAAGGATACTAAATTTATTGAGTTCATGCGGAACTTATGGGAATGAAAGACTCGACTCAAGGATCTCAATGATAATATAGGATCACGAATATGCTCTTATTATTCTCATATTAACTTACTCAAGTCTTAAAGCAATTATAAGTTATTGTCGAAGACTCCTCGAAAAGACTCATAAGGACTTTATCAAACTTTACACTTAGCTCTACCTTAAATTTGAATTATGAAATTAAGGATTATGATGATGAAACATAGAAATTTTCATGGATTAGATGTAAATTTAATAGTTTGAATCAAGAAGAAAGTAATAACAATTTTTTAGAGAACTTAGACGGACAAAACGACAAATGAAAAATGTGGGGGAAAGTCACCTTGACGCATTCTTGGTGTGGGGCGCCAACCCCTAAACTTCAGAGGTTTCATCTTGGTGCACTTTACGTGCAACGCTCTAGCCTCCCTAGTGAATTCATGTCACATCGCGCCACACCTTTATTAGAACAACCTGAAAAATATATCTTCTTGTTCTAGCCCCAATCACATAGAATCGGTTGTTTTTCTCAAAATTTTATTAGATTTGTAATCTTTACACTAGTGACAAATGTATGTTTGGGTTAGTGGGATATTGGGCAATTTTTTCTATGTCCTTGAGTTCCTTCTTTGTTTCCCCAAAAAAGAAGTACTGACATTGTCATTGATTGTTGACCAAAGAATAATGTCATAGAGGAATTCAATTGGAAGGAAAATTTCCAACTCAACTTTATGATAAGAAGTTTTAGCGACCTTATCATCAAAGAAACATTATAATCACTTGGAAAAATATTACTCACTATAAAGACTGACTGGGAACTTCGATCAAAATTTTTTGGAGTGTTACAATACAGCTCAAGAACGATGTTATTGTGGGGCATAGTCATCTTGTCTCTAAATTTATGAAAACAAAGGAAGTCTAGGCATGGAGCAAGAATAGAGATACCATGCCTGGGGTAATATTACTGCTATTTGTAAAGCTTAGAAAGACTCTTCAACTATGATCTTATTTCCTCATCACCGTACCTAATTTTCTGCAACTCATAGCTCCAACAAGAGTACATGACGACACACTCTTACTATATTCAAGGTTAACCTAAATCCTAATGTTCGAGTTTTATACATCTCTATAAGGAATCATCCCAAGAATATTACTCTTGACACTAAATTTAATCAACCTTGGCTTATATCAAGAACAACATAACTTTTAACAACATCACATTTAAGCTTATTAGTTTAACGATTTCGTCGACTCCTACTAACCAACTCTTTATGAAATTCTTATTCTCTCACCATCTCTCCAATACAACTAGATTTTCCTGCATTACTACTCGAAACCAACTAAGGGTTCTAATTTAATTGTTTCCCATGGTAAAACTTCAACCTTCTCTTCCTCCATCGTTATAACTTCATATTGAATTATCACACCATCATTATCAAGATAAGATCATTAACCTTCTCCTTTAACCATCACTCCATTACTAAATGGACGTTTGAAAAGATATCTCCCATACTCTTTTGAATACATTATTATATTATTCTCAACACATTACTTTATTTCTCATCTTATCAACTCCCCCTTAGGTCAAAAGCTGGCACATGAAAGTTGTGGACATAGTAGATCATCTTTGAACTGGTTTATACCCCCGTTTACACTTATACTCGGGAAAAGTTTATATCATGACTACCGAACTCTACTTGAGAAGATACTGAGAACATTTGCTAAGATGTTTCTCTTGACTTCTTCGAACTCTTCAGTAAAATTACACTTGCACAAACCTATACCATATTGTAAACTCAATTATACAATCTAGGCAGAAATAGGAAACACCATAACCTGATTTGAGACTTAGTCTAAATACATACCACTTTGATACGCCTCCCAATGCTCATGTTACACTTGTTAGTTACCCACCCTTCACTGCACTTATCTAAAGGTTAGGGTCTCTCACTTGTGCCACTCATATTTATTGCATCTAACATCTTAATTTCCTCACCTATTCTATTTTTGGTCAACTTTCAATTTAAATGATATTTAAAAAGTATCTAAACATTTTTTTTATAATATTTATTAATGATATATTGATATATTCAAAGAATGAGGAGGAACATGCTAGTCATCTCATAATAGTCCCGTAAACTCTCAATGATCGAGATTTAGACTTGAGTCCATAACATTCTTGGACCACATTTTGTCTGCTAAAGGAATTCGAGTAAACACTAAGAAAATTGAAGCAATGTGGAGTTGTCCTAGACTCACCTCCCCAACTGATATAAAGAGTTTTGTGGGATTGACATTTTATCTATTTCATCGTCGTTGAATAATTTGACTCATAAATTTACTAAATTCTAATGGTATGAAGCCTGTGAGAAAAGCATGTATGAATTGTAAACTCAGTTAACCACAATTCCAGTTTTGTCTCTACTAGAGGGTACATAGGGTTTTGTTATTTATTTTGATGAGTCCCTAGTTAGACTTGATTGTGTATTGAGGAAGAATGGGATTTCTAAGCCAATTCCTCCATACCACTTATGATTCTTACGAAGAACTACCCGACTCGTGATCTCAATTTTGGAGAAGTAGTTTGCTCTCAAGATATAGCATTACTATGTTTTTGGTGTTCATGTGGATGTGCTCATCAACCACTACAGTCTCTAATATGTCAGAATAAGCTAAGTCTTTGAAAAACTAAATGGATAAAACTACTCATATATTATTATATGAGTATTCTATACAATCTAGGTATGATAATGTTATTGCTGATTTATTGAGAAGTTTATCGCTCGGGAGTACTTCTTATGTAAAGGAAGGTAGAAACAATTGGCCAAGGAAGTTCACAAACATGTGCATCTTGATTTCTGTTTGTTAGATTCCACTAAAAACGAAGTGGTGATGATGAATGGGTTGAATTCTCGTTATAGTCAGAAGTGAAAGAGAAGCAGTACAAAGAACCCATTTTACTTAAATTGAATGTAAATAGGCATAAGCAGAAACAGATGGTCTTTTCACAAGGGGATTAATGTTGTAATGTATCAAGGTAAGTTGTGGTATCTATGTGTTGATGAAATCCTAGAGAGAATCATGAAATAAGCCTATAGTTTTCGAGATTCAATTAATCCTTATGCCATAAAGATGTACTATGACTTGAGAGAAGTGTATGAGTGGAGTGGCATTAAGTGATACATTGTCGGGTTTGTTCCTAAGTGCCAAAATTTTCAACAACTCAAGGCTTAGAATCAAAGGCCATGTAGTGTAGCTCAGAATATACCCCTTCCAAAATGGAAATGGGGGATTGTTAATTGGATTTCATTACTGGTCAAGCAGAATGTACATTTCAAATATTATAAGACATGTTCACAGCTTGTGTTTTGGATTTCGAAGGTAATTGGGATGACAACTCACCTCTTATTGAGTTTGCGTACAATAATAGTTACCATTTCAAACATTCAGATGGCTCTTTTTGAGGGTCTATGTGAACGGAGATGTAGATCTTCTATTAGGTGGTTTGAGGTTGGTGAAACTGAGTTGATAGGACCATATATGGTTTATTAAGTCATGGAGAAGGTGAATAAAACATAGGAGAAGTTGAAATTTTTGTAGAGTCGTGACATATCCTATACTGATGTTAGAAGAAGAGATTTAAAGTTTGAGCTTGATTATTTGATATATCTAAAAGTTTCACCCATGTATGGCGTTATGAGATTTCGTAATAAATAGAAGCTCATCCCCGATACATTGGTCCTTACAAAATTTCCAAGAGGGTTAGTAATATAGCTTATGAGTTTGATGTACCAATAGAACTAGAATTTTTCCACCCAATGTTTCATATTTCTATGCTAATGAAGTACTTGGGTGATCATGCACTTATTGTGCCAACTGAAAGTATTGGATTGATTTACAACAGATCTAATAAGGATATTACAGGTTCGATCCTTGATAATAAGGTTCTCAGGTTGAGAATGAAAGGTTGCATTGGTTAAAGTCTTGCGGAGGAACCAATTAGTTGAGGAAGCTACTTGGGAGTCCAAGGAAGATATCATGAAGAGATAGTGTCACTTTTTTTCCTCTAATCAATTCCAGACCAAGGTACTAACTATTTGTAGAGTACTTTTTAAGTTGATATATTGAGTTTATGCTATATCAATATTTTGTACTTTGTGTTGGGTTTTTAGACACTCCCCAACACCTTTTATGCTTAGTTTTATCTCATACGAGGTCTAATTTTCCAAATGGGGAGATATTGTAACACCTTGGAAATTGATATTTGGAATGAAAAAGGGAAAATACTTCAGTTGAGTACAAGTGTACAAGTACGAAAGGTTTTACGATCCTTATATGGTGTCACAGACTGCACAATAAACCATGGTGAGGGGTAAACGGTGATAGCCCCTTTAGGAAGAGTTTGACGACTCAGAAGGGGACCACAACCCATCACCTCACTCGTGAAGTAACACCTAACACCCATGAAGGTTCATAGACACTTGGACGGTCTATAAAGCATCACACGGACCGTGAAGTCGTTCTTCAAGGGACGTATAAGTTTTTATGTTTTTGATCAACTTGAAATTATAGTATCTTTCAGCACATAATAAATCATATGCCCCTTTAACTATAAAATTAAATGTCTTTGCGTCTTCTTTACAATGCAACTAAGTCTGTGTCATTCGAGTTTGGAGTAAAAGGTTATGCCAACTTTAGTGAAGCACAATCATACATGTGACGTTTCACGGACCATGAACCTTAAACGGTCAATGAAACCTCCTTTTAAGTCACTTCATTAGCTTTTAAGTGTGGAACGCTTTTGTCTTTCTCGTATGTATTTTTTTACCTTATTCTAAGTCATTTTTGAGTGTTTATTGAGTATATAATTCAACTAACTAGTTTCCATCAATCAAAACAGTAAGTATTTAAAAATTCTCTTAAAACTCACACAAGATTCCACTTCCCCAACATGAACTATAAAACCTTCAAACCTAAAATCCAAGATACAGAGAAAATCCTCCCACCTAAATTCTTCCACTTCCTTTCGCTCTAATGTTCATACTCAAGATCAAGATAAATCAAGTCTCTACAAAAGATTTCATTTTAAAATCTTCATAATCATGTATTTAAGGCATCATATTATTAGACTAGTTCATTCTTATGTCCTACTTCTGCTTTTTAATCAGTAAAAAGTAATCTATGTTTCTCTCCTTTTTGAGAATTTTTGAGATAAGTTGATATTGAGTGCTTAGTTCTTGAGTAGTTGATTTTTAAATTCTTATGTCTAATCATTTAATTGTTGTAAATTGTGTAGAGTGATTATGGAGTTCATCGTTCATGCATATATTGTAGCATGAATCATATGAATTGAGTTTTCTTGAGATGAATAGTATCGTTGAGTTTTGAGTATGGAAATTTCAATAATGTTTTTGAGATACTTCAGTTGATGCGTTCATGTCTATATTCCAACATAAAACCTATGTTTAGTCAAAAATTTTGAGAATCTGTTAAAGCAAATATTTGTGTTTTTGAGGAAGTAAAACAGTGTTTGAGAAAGAGCATAAGCAAACCGAGAACATCCCAAATGTTTCACTTTTACATGAAGAAAAAGAGTATTTTTTTTTACAAAAATGTAAAAGATTTTTCAGAAATATTGTGTACAGAATAGTTATATAACGTCTAGTAACGTGAAATAACTAAGTATAAGCTAAGAAACCAAGAATAATCAATTTTGGGAATAAGTAGGGAAATCTGAAATATTTCCAGCTTTCAAAAGTGAGTTTTGTTCATCTACAAACGTCCAGTGCTTTCAGCTCAGAAGAGTTCGGATGAATTCTTTATATGGTTGACAATACCGTGGGATGATTTTTCCAACGCCGCTAAATTTGCGAAAATCGGATGTCGTACGAGGGAGATATGCCTTTCGGAAGTTTTGAGTGTTTATTTAATATATCAATCAACTAACTAGTTTCCATCAATAAAACAGTAAGTATTTAAAAATTCTCTTAAAATTCACACAGGGTTCCTCTTTCCCAACAAGAACTCTAAAACCTTCAAGAGGAAAATCCAAGATACCAAAAAAAATCCTCCCACCCAAGTTTTCCCATGTTCTTCCGCTCTATTATTCCTCCTCATGGTAAAGATAAATCAAGTCTCAACCAAAATTTTCATTTTAATATCTTCATATTCACATATATAAGGATATCATAATATTAGACTAGTTCATTCTTATGTCCTACATCTACTTTTTAATCACTAAAAAAGTAATTTAAGGTTTTGTCCTTACATTTGAGTATTTTTTTGGATAAGGTTATATCAAGTTCTTAGTTCTTAAGTTGTTGATTTTGGAATAACTATGTCTAATTATTTATTGTTGTACNGAATTGAGTTTTCTTGAGATGAATAGTATCGTTGAGTTTTGAGTATGGAAATTTCAATAATGTTATTGAGACACTTCAGTTTATGCGTTAATGTCTATATTCCAACATAAAACCTATGTTTAGTAAAAAATTTTGAGATTCTTTTAAAGCAAATATTTGTGTTTTTGAGGAAGTAAAACAGTGTTTGAGATAGAGCACAAGGAAACCAAGAACATCCCAAATGTTACATTTTTACATGATCAAAAAGTGTATTTTTTTACAAAAAGGTAAAAGATTTTTCAGAAATATTGTGTACAGAATAGTTATATAACATCTAGTAACGTGAAATAACTAAGAATAAGCTAAAAAACCAAGAATAATCAATTTTGGGAATAAGTTGGGAAATCTGGAATATTTCCGGCTTTCAAAAGTGAGTTTTGTTCATTTTCAAACGTCCATTACTTTAAGCGCAGGAGAGTTCGGATGAATTCATCACATGGTTGACAATACCGTGAGAAGATTTTTCCAACGCCGCTAAATTTGCGAAAATCGGATGTCGTACGAGGGAGATATGCCTTTCGGAAGTTGGGCTGTTGAGCTGAGGAAAATCCAATATGGATTTTAGTAAGGGTAAAGTTGTCTTTTCATCCTAGTATTTCATAATTCGTTTTTAGGTTATATTAGGGGTAATACAAAAACCCATATAAGTTTTAGAAAAACTAAGAATACCAAGATGATTGCATGGATTTCGTTAGGGGTGATTCCTATCGAGGTATGTGAGATCATTCGGTGTTGGGTCCTTTCCACCACACCCAATTTGATTCAATTAAGCAAGTTACATTATATGAATGATGATTTTGAGAGTTCTTGATAAAAATTCATTAATTTCTGGTTGGTTGAATTGTAGCACATCACAAATAGATTTGATTCATGTTTCAAGCCTTTTTTGGGGCTAATCTGTTGGGTAATGAAATATTAAGAGATTTTATGTGTTTGGGGTTGGATCCATGGACGTTTTGAAGGGTTAGAATTTAGAATCGGTGAAGAAAAGTCCAAAAACCCGTCTGATAGGCCTTGGGGCGCTGCGCCTACAAGAGAAGCTCCGAACAAACACCGTCCGTTAGGCCCTGGCGCATCGGGCCAGCAAGAGCGCCTGAGGGTAGCCTCTGTCCGTGAGGCTAAAGAACTTTGAGCCTCTCAAAGCGCCAACACCCCTGTCGACCCTGTTCTTTCCCTATCTTTTTGTACTAATTCCTAAGTGAGGCACCTATCGTTCCATAAACATGAGATCATGATCCTTGAATACATAATCCAATTCAATGAAAGTTAATATCAAAGTCAAAATGTTAGGAGTCAATTTTAAAAGTAAGAAGAAAGTCAAAGTAAGTTTTAAAGTTTCCTAGGAATCTTAAAAAATCATTTTAACTTTAGTTTAAGGCTCAAGTTACAAGGTGAGCAAAGAGTAAAGACTTGATTATAAGGGAATAAAGTATTCCCTAAAAGTTAAGTTTCAATTTAAGTAAAGAGCAAGAGTTGAGTTGATTTCTCAAAAAACTATAAGGAACTATGTATTCCCTAAAGGTTTATTAATTTTTACCATTTAACTTAAAAGGAAACTAAGAGTTCCAAAAGTTTTTTGAACTAAAAGGGGAACATTGATTCCAAAAGGGGCTTTTTTGAAAGCTAGAGGGTTCAATAAACTCTCTCAACCCAAAAGAAGGAAGTTTTATTGAAATTATGAGTTATATTATATTTTTGGAGTAGTATTGAGCAATTATATGGGGATGAGTGTTCAAATTAACTCAAGTCTCAATGTAAACCATGAAACTATCATGGGAATTAACAGTTCATACTTTTTAGATGATCACGTAAGTTTATCTAGTGGATGCACTAAGCTATGTAAGGTTATATACCGATATCAAGTTATAGGATGGTCCTTGGGCAACGTGAGGTAAAACATTGTATCATCACTTAGGCTCAAAGGGATGGTTGTAGGTTGGAGAATCTCCCACAAAAGTCATATTACTTCCATATATAAGTAAAGTTGAGTTTGTTATTTCATTTGTTTAATGAACTAAGTTTTTTCATGGTTTTACAAGTTTTACACATATCGCATGTGTTTTAAATTGATTTATATACATACTTTGAAATAACATATTCTTGAGTTAAGTAGATCCAAGGTAAGTTCGTCTCAATCCCCTAAAGCTTGAGTCATCATTTAGCTTTCCAACTTGCACACTCGTACATTCAATGTACTGATACAAGTTGCCTGCATCGTTTCATGATGCAGACCGAAGTAACCAGGATCAGCACGCAACACATCGTTGATCAAGTTGAGCACTCCACAATCACTTGGTGAGCCTTCTTGCGTTCCGGAGGACATCCCTTTATTTGTTTTTTTTCTATCTTAGTTCATTAGGATGTTATAGGGTCTGTCCCTACATCCATGTATGTTATAAGAGGCTTCATAGATAGATAGACAGTTAGTAGTTCATTTTTGGAGTCTAATTTATCTTATATTTCATATGTTCAAGTGTTGAGACTTAGTTCAATTTTGGCCAAAACAATTATTTATGTTATTTGATGAGAATGCTTTTAACTCTTTATGTGAGATGAGTATAGTTTTCCACTGAGTTATGTAATCAAGCCCAAGGATTCTCTTACGGTCCAACAATGGTCTTCGAGTGTCGGTAACGTCCACGTATAATCTCTGGGGGTGACAGACTTGGTAGCAGAGCCAGAGTTCATGAGTTTTTGGGAGTCTATGAAGTCATTTTTGTAGAGTGTTATTCATCGGTATGAAGTGCGACACATCTATGATTAGGATGCTAAAAAATTAAGGAACATCTCATTTTTAACATTTATTTTGTGCCTTGGAGTTAATCTCTAAAAAATCTCCCTCTAATTCCTTGTTGCACGTATTTCAGATCATGATTCCTCCACGAAGATCAGCCAGAGGTCGACCAACCAGGAGAAATGTTGAGGAAAAAAGTTACCCAATGCACCGGATGTGCAACCACAAAGAGAGGTTACCAATGCTGAGTTTCAGGAAGTTATCCAGATGCTAAGTCATGTAGTAACTAAGCAAGTTAGGGAACAGGGAGGAGCTCGACAAGAAGGGGCTTACACCTTGAGGGTTCGTGAGTTTTTAAAAATAAATCCTCCTAGTTTCACCGGATCAAGCACTATTGAGGATCCGTAAAACATTATGGAACAATTGAAGAAATGTTTGAGGTAATACATGTTGGTGATATTGACAGGGTTGAAGTAGCTGCATGCCAATTGAAAAGTGAGGCTAGAACATTGTTCGATCATGGAAGGAGGGTAGAGTTTATGATGCGCCACCTCCATGTTGGGCTTGTTTAAAAGAAGCCTTCTTGGGGAGGTTATTTACTCGAAAATTGAAGGAAGCAATGGTCTAGAGTTCTTCACTTTGAAGTGTTAATTAGTATGGGTTGAAGTTTACCAAACTATATTTCTATGCTCCGAAGATGGTAATGGACATGAGGAGCAGAACGAGTTTGTTTGCCGTTAGTTTAGGTCATTTTTCAAGCAAAGAAGGTAGGGATGATTGATTGATGACATGGATATATCCAGGCTTATGGTCTATGTGCAGCAAGTTGAAGAAGAGAAGCTAATGGACAGAGACGAATACAAAAATAAGAAAGAGAAGACTGGGAATGAATCTGGCAAACAGAAAGGTGGTTTAAGTCGACCATAATTTCATAAATCAAAGGGGTATGCACTATCATCTGTTAGTGCACCCGAGTAAATGTTGTGATTGCCAGAGTTCATAGAACTTCAAGTCTAGACAAGCCTAATCTCAAGGTAGTGTCTCACAAGAAGGTAGTGGGATTTATGTATGAGGTAGAACCCACCCGGGTAAATGTTGTGATTGCCTGACATGTTGTTTCAAGTGTGGTCAAGAGGGTCACTTCATAATGGAGTGCCCTAAGAATAAGCAAGGTGGTGGAAATCCGGGCAATAGAGCTCAATCTTCATCAATTCCTCCACCAGATAGGGCTGCACCTAGAGGAGCCACTATTGGTTATGGCAGTGGGGCAAACCCTCTCTATGCAATCACTACCCGCCAAGAGAAAGAGATCTCCATATGTTCTCACGGTTATAATTGAAGTCTTTACTTTTGATGTTTACACTTTGTTAGACCTAGGAGCAAGTTTATCTTTTGTAAATTTTTATGTTGCAAATCAATTTAAGATTCTTCCTAAAAACATTGTGAACCCTTCTGTGTTTCTAAACCTTTTAGGGAGTCTATTTTAGCAGAAAGAGTCTATCATGATTGTCATGTTTTCATCAATCACAAGAGCACCATGGCTGATATTGTAGAGTTAGACATGGTAGATTTTGATTTGATTCTCGGCATGGACTTCCTCCATGCCTGTTATGCATCAATACACTGCAGAACTCAAGTTTCAAATTCCTAATGAGCTAGTCATAGAGTGGACTAGTAATTCAGTAATGCCTAAGGGTCGTTTCATTTCACACCTTAAGGAGAGAAAAATAGTTTCACAGTGTTGTATATATCACTTAGTCCAAGATAATGAATCAAGTGTGGATGTACCTTCTCTTTAGTCAGTTTCAAAAGTAAAGAAGAATCTGCATGCCTTTCCTGATAATTTACCTCGAGTCCCTAACCAATGAGATATAGACTTCGCATAGACGTTATCCCAGTTACTCGTCCTATTTTTATTCCACGATAAAATGGAACCAGAAGAGGTTAAAGATATAAAAAAACAATTGAAATATTTGTTAGATAAAGGCTTTATTCGACCAAGTGTCTCACATTGGAGCGCTACAGTCTTTTTGTAAGGAAGAAGGATGGTTCCCTTAGGATGTGTATAGACTACTACCAATTGAATAAGGTGACCATCAAGAATATATATCATTTTTCAAGTATAAACAATCTTTTTTTTAATCAAATTCAGGGACCTTCTTATGTTTCAAAGATTGACCTCAGATGAGGCTATCATCAGTTTAAAAGTAAGGGAATGTGATATTCCAAAGAAAACTTTTTGAACAAGGTATGGGCATTATGATTTTTTATTATGTCCTTTGGTTTGACAAATACACTTGAAGCATTCGTGGAACTTATGAAAAGAGTCTTCAAACCTTACTTAGATCTATTTTTCATCATCTTGATTGATGACATACTAGTTTATTGAAGGGATGAAGAAGATGATCCTAGTAACATAAGGATTCTCCTAAAAATTTTGAAGGATAAAGAGCTATATGCCAAGTTCTCCAAGTGTGAGTTTTGGATTATGTATTTGGCATTCTTGGTCCACATAGTTTCTGGGATTAGAGTTTACACACAGAAGATTGAAGCAGTTCAATGTTGTCCTAGACCAACATCTCCAAAAGATATAAGGAGTTTCTTAGGTTTAGGTAGCTATAATAGGAGATATGTTAATGGGTTTTCATATGTCTCGTCTCTTTTGAAAAAGTTAGCTTAGAAGATAGTCAATTGTCAATGGTATGAAGATCATGATAAAAGCTTTCTAGAGTTGAAAGAAGATTGAGTACCGCGACAGTTTTGACCTTACCAGAGGGTACTAAAGGTTTTGTGGTGTATTGTGATACCTCCAGAGTTGGCTTGGGCTGCAAGTTGATGCTGAACGACAAGGTTATAACTTGTGCCTCTAGATAGTTGAAGGATTAAGAGAAGAATTATCCAAGTCATGAATTAGACTTGGCTTCACTAGTGTTTGCTTTGAAGATATGGCATCACTACTTGTATAGTGTTCATGTTGACACATTCACTGACCACAAGAGCGTTGAATATGTGCTCACTAAGAACGAACTCAATCTAAGACAAAGGAGGTGGTTGGAATTAGTCAAAGATTATGACAAGAGTAATATTTACCACCCAGATATCGCTAATGTGGTTGCGGATTCTTTAAACTGGTTGTCCATTGTTAGTATCGCCCATGTTGAAGAAGAAAAAAGGGTTTTAGCTAAGGATGTGCAAAGACCTGGATGCCTGGGAGTCATACTTATGGATTCTATAGAAATATGCATAATGGTGACCAATGGGGCTGAATCATCATTAGTGTTAGAGGTGAAATATAAGAATGAACAAAATCCCATTATGCTTGATTTAAAAGGAAGTGTCCATAAGCAAAGAGTATTTGCTTTTGAACAAGGGGAAGATAGTGTGCTGGAGTACTAAGGCAGATTATGTGTATCTAAGGTGGATGGAGTCCAAGAGAGGATCTTGTAGGAGGATCATAACTCCATATATTCCATACATCCTGGTTCAACCAAGATGTACCACGATTTGAGAGAGAGATATTGGTGCGAATGAATGAAGAAATATATTGCTGCGTTTTTTGCAAGTGCTAAAATTGTCAACAACTGAAAGTAGATCACCAAAGGGTCAGAGGGTTGGCTCAGACTATAGAACTTCTGGAATGGAAGTTGGAGATGACAAATATGGACTTTATGACAGGCTTTCAAGATCTTGCTGGTAGCATGACTCTATTAGGGTTATTATCAATAGATTGATAAATTCAGCCCATTTCTCGCCGGTAAAGACATTCAACAGAGGATTATGCTATCTTGTACCTTAAAGAGGTGGTAAGACTCCATGGAGTTTCAGTTCCCATTATTTCTGATGGTGATGTACAATTTACTTCACAGTTCTTGAATATTTCCAAAAAGCTTTAGATTCGAAGGTGAACTTGAGCACTGTTTTTCATCCTTAGACCAATGGACAAGCATAACGTACTATCCATACCTTAGAAGATATGTTGAGAGATTATTTAATCGACTTCAAAAAAAAGTCGGGATGACCACATACATGTCATTGAGTTCGCTTACAACATCAGTTACCATTCGAGCATCCAAATGGCTGCATATAAAGCTCATTATGGGATAAGATGCAAATTTTTTATTGGATGGTTCGAAGTTGGTGAAGCCATTTTGATTGGGAAAGATCTAGTTCACCAAGCTATGGAGAAATTGAAACTGATTCATGAAACATCTAAGATGTGACAAAGTTGCCAAAAGTCCTACACTGATGTTAGAAAAAGGCCATTAGAGTTTGAGGTGGACGATTGGGTGTATCTCAATGTTTTACCCCTGAAAGGTGTTATGAGGGTTGGCAAGAAGGGAAAACATAGTTCTCAGTATATTGGAACCTATAGTCACCAAGAGAGTGGTCAATGTGGCTTATATGTTGGAGTTACCCTATGAGTTAACAACAGTTCATCCGGTATTCCATAATTCTATGTTGAAGAAGTGCTTGGGTGATCTTCCATTGGAAGTACCAACAGAGAATGTTGGGATTATGAGTAACCTATCCTATTTAGCAGTTTCGTTTCAGATTTTACATCGTCAACTTTGCGAATTGACGACAAAGGAAGTTGCTTCAGTCAAGGTCCTTTGGAGGAACTAATTAATTAAAGAAGTTACTTGTGAAGTTGAGGAGAATATGAAGAAGATATATGCACATCCCTTTTAGTCAGGAGAGAATGCAAATCAAGGTATTAAATTCAATTTCTAGCACTTTATTAGACTGTGTGAATGTATGTTATTATTTTCTTTTGTTGTTGAGTGCTGAAGTGATGTTACTACCCTTAGCTTAGTGAAAGTATTCTTTAACTAACTAAGAATAAGGTAAGAAACCAAGATTAATCAATTTTTTGAATAAGTAGGGAAATCTTGAATATTTCCATCTTTCAAAAGTGAGTTTTGGTCATTCTCAACTAGAGATAGCTTCCAGCTCAGGATGATTTAGGATAATTTCCTTATATTGTCGGAAAGTCCTTGTGAAGATCTTTCTAATGATGCTGAGTTTATTAAAATTCGATGTCGTGTGACGGAGATATATCTTTCAAAATTTGGGTTGTTGAGTTGAGGAAATACCAATCTGGATTTTAGCAAGGGTAAAATTTTCTTTTCACCCTAGTATTTTCTAATTCATTTTTAGGTTATATTAGGGGTAAAATGAAGTCCCTAATCAGTTTTAGAAAAACTAAGATCACTTAGGGCTTGGGAGAAAACAGAAAAGAAAAGCAAGATAAAATATTATCCCAGAATGCCAAGATCATTGCGTGGATTTCGTCGGGGGTTATTCTTATCGTGGTACGTGAGATCATTCGGTGTCGGTTCCTATTACCCACACCCAATTTGTTTCAATTAATCAATTTAGGGTATATGGAATGATGAATATGGGAGATCTTGATTAAAATTCGTTAAATTCTTCTTGGTTGAATTGTAGTACATCCCTAGTAGATTTGATTCATGTTTGAGAACTTTTTAGGGTTGAGTATATTGGGTAATGAAATATTTAGAGATTCTTAGTGTTTGGGGGTTGTAACCATGGATGTTTTGGAGGATTAGAATTTAAAATTGGAGAAGAAGTGTCTGAAAACCCGTCTGATAAGTCGTGGGGCGCCGTGCCTACCAGATCACCTCTAACAGACTTTGTCTATCAGGATCTGACATGATACACCATCCACAGCGCCTGAGGGGAGCCTCTGTTCGTCAGGCTCTGGCTTTCTGCACCTCTAAGAGCGCAAAGACCCCTTTTGTGACCTCATTCTTTCCCAATCTTTTATCACTAATTCCTAAGTGATGTACCAACCATTCCTAGTGTATTCCAACACTCTAAAGTACATGTAAACATCATTGAATCATCCATAAACATGAGATCATGATCCTTGAATACATAATCCAATTCAGGGAAAGTTAAGATAAAAGTCAAAGAAGTTAGGACTCAAGTGTAGAAGTAAGAAGCAAGTCAAAGTAGGTTCTGAATGTTTTTGAGAAGTCTTAAACAATCATTTTAACTTTGGATTAAGGATCAAGATACAAGTTGAGAAAATAGTAAAAAGTTGAGTTAAGTTCTAAAAAATTATAAGAAACTAAGTATTCCGTAAGAGTTAAGTTTCAAGTTAATTAAAGAGCAAGAGTTGAGTTATTTATCAAAATCTATAAGGGAACTAAGTATTCCCTAAAGTTTTATAAATGTTTCACATTTAATTTAAAAGAGAAATAAGAGTTCCAAAAGATTTTTGAACTTAAAGGGGAACATTTATCCAAAAGGGATTTTTTAAAAATCTGAAGGGTTCAGAAAGTTATCTCAACCTAAAGGAAAGAAGTTTAATGAAAAGTATGAGCTAAATTATGTTTTGGGAGTTGTATTGAGAACCGATGTGGGGATGAGAGTTCATATTAACCCTAGTCTCCATGTAAACCATGAAGCAATCATGGGAATTGACGGGCCATACTTTTTAGATGATTATGTAAGTTTTTATAGTGGATACACTAAGCTAAATTTGGTTCGATACCAATGTCAGGGCATAGAATGGTCCTTGGGCAACGTGAGGTAAAATGTCGTATCATCACTTAGGCTCAAACTGATGGTTGCTGGATCAAGAATCTCTCATAAAAGTTATATTATATTCATATATAAGTAAAGTTGAGTTTGTTATTTCATTTGTTTAACAATGAAAATTTATTTTATTGTTTTAAAAGCTTTACATATGTCCCATGTTTTTTAGATTGCTTTATATACATACTTAGAGATAGCATATTTGTGAGTTGAGAATAGCCAAGGTAAGTTCATCTTAATCCCCTAAACCTTAATCCAGCATTTAGCTTTCCAACAAGCATACTCGTACATTCAATGTACTGATGCTAGTTGGCCTGCAACATTTCCTGACCCAGACGCAGGTTACAAGGATCAGTATGCAGCACACTGTTTATCAACATTAGCACTCCGCAGTCACTTGGTGAGCTTTATTGCTTTGGGAGAACATCTCTTTATTTGTTTAATTTCCAGCTTAATTCATTTTGATATAATGGGGTATCTCTGAATATCCATCTCAGTTATTAGAGGCTTCATAAACAAATAGACAGTTAGTAGTTCAGTTTTGGAGTGTAATTTATCTTATATTTCATATGTTCAAGTGTTGAGACTTAGTGTCATTTTGCACAAGAATATTATTTAAGTTATTTGATGAGAAAGCTTTTAATTCTTTATCTGAGATGAGTATAGTATTCCGCCGAGTTATGTAAGCCATGCCAAGGGTTCGCTTGGGGGCCAACAATGGTCTTCGAGTGCCGGCCACGTTCAGGGTGTAGGCTCTAGGCGTGACAAGTTACCTCTAAAAGAGGCCCCTTTTAAGTAATTATATCTACCTAAAATATACTTTTACATAAAGAAAAGAAAAACATTGTTTTTTTAATTTGAACTAAGTTCTGAGATATGTTAGAGCAATTAACTCTTTTAAGAGGATAGTTTGAGTAGTTATAAGAAACTAAAGAAAGAATATATTTATAACACCTCGGACTACTATCATCTTGTGTCAAATTAAAATGATCATATCTTTTAGTACATAAAGAACTAGGTTTCCATGAGTTTTTAAATCAACAATATTTGAGCCCTCTTTCTAACGCCGCCAAGTTTCCAAAATTTGAGCTTTGAGTTAAAAATTATGGCCATGCGAATGAAGCCTCTCTAGTGAGGATATTTCTTTGGCTTAAAAAAAAGGTATTTGGTCTTTTCCTTAACCTACTAGGCCTAGAAAAATTTTATCACCCAGATAAGGGTTTAATATTATATCTACCACTTTTTCATGTTCCTAAATTCTTAGAGTTTGAGATAAGGGTTTAAAGAATAGAAAAGGGGTAAGTTCCATCATGAATTTAAAGAATTACCAACAACATCGTTCTTTCTGGATATGTAAGTTTTTCACGATGTTGGGATTATTCAACCACATGCCATAACTCTAATTTTGTTCATGAAATCTCTTATTGAGAAAATCTTGAAAAAGTTTTTTAATCTTGACTTATTCCTTGACAATGGATGTTTTGAGTTCTTTAGTTGATTGATCTTTAGTATGATTTGTGTTTTAGATAGATATTGATGAATTTGTTTTAGGTTGTAAATAAAATATGGTTTAAAACAAATCACTCTATTCTAGATGAGTTAGGCCCAAAAATTAGATGAAAAATTAACTAGATTTATGGGCATGGATGTGGGGCGGCGAGCCACCACTATGCAACGACTACTGGTAAGTAGTTTGGGCTCTGGTATAGTATTTTATTAGTACACCCGAAACTTCTACATCAGTTTCGGGGCTGGAGCATTGCACCACTCTGTTCCCCAGGGTTAGAAGGTCCTTTTCTTTTCCATCCTTATTTCCGGGTGTATTCATTTGAATCGTATCTATGTTATCTTCTTGATTTTAAATCTTAGAGTGTTCATTAATCCTTTATAGATTCTACCTATCCTAATCACATTTATTTATTCACATTTCAAATCAATGAAATCTTAAAAGGAAAATCAAAGAAGTCAATTTTAGTCACTGTAAGAGTTCTTTTTTAGATGATTATAGACTTGAACTAAATCTTGAGTAAATGAGATAGATAATGAGAATGAGGAGAGTTTTATTTCATGTTTTAAGATGAGTATAAGGAACTAAGAAATTCCAAGTGTAGCACTTCAACATTTGAAAGAGAGAAACATTGATATTTCTAACTGAGTTTATGAGAAGTTTTTTAGTATTACCTTTTCGAAAATGATCTTTTGAGTAACTACCTTAAATGGATGATGAGTTATGTTTTATACATTTGAGCATTCATATATATTTTTGGTAGTAGTATTGAGCATCGATATGGGAGCAAGTTCAGACAACTTGAAATCCTCATAAAGTGTGTATGCTAACATGGGTAAATGATCATACTTAAAAATTAAATCATTTGTGCATACAGAAAAAGTTTACTGGATCCACTTAGTTGAGGTATAGGTATAGTATTGTTGTGACAGTATGTGAGAGACGTTGTATCATCATATATCTCATCGTGATGGTTGTCGGTTAGAGAATCTCTTAAATAAGAGTAAAGAGTATGTTATTGTATTTTTATACATTTTTAGTTGATATGTACTATTTAAAAGATTTATATGTTGCATCTCTTATTGGTGATTTCATATAGGGGGTTATTTAAGGTGAGTATTGTCTTTCTACGTTATCAGTTCAGTTATATCTGTTTCAGTTGTCCCCTTGCATGCTCGTATATTTAATGTACTGACGTCATTTGACATACATCTTTATATAATGTAGATATAAGTATTCAGGTTCATCAATTAGCGTTTTGTTGATACTATTTGTGCTTCAGCTAGCATTTGATGAGCTTCCTTGCATTATGGAGATCCTCACATAGTAATTTCTATTTTGTTAAATTGTCGAGGGTCTTGTGCTCACTTCAATTGCAGTTTGTAAGGATTCATACACACTAGTAGTTGAGGTTTATTACTATTCTCTTGTTGATGTTTTGAGTCTTGGAGTCAATGGTTTATGTTTAAACAACCATATCAAGACATTTTTGAGTATATATATTGTTGAGACTTTTGAGTTGATTTTTTCATTTGAAGTTCCTACTTTTCTTAAGTAAGACTTCAATTAAGTAGTTAGTCATGCCAAGGATTCATGTAATGGTTCTCGAAAACTGACCATGTCCACGGTGTACTTTCGGGGTGTAACAATATTTTTATACATTTGATCAAGAGTATATATTATCAGGAATAGTATTTAGCACTGATACGGGAGAAAGTTAAGATTATTCACATCCCCTATAAACCATGTATTGCATACATGGATAAAAGATCATACCTTTTAGATAGATCCATAAATTTAGTGGATTATATAATTGAGCACAATATAGAACAATTCTACTAGTGTGGACAAGATGTTGTATTATCACTTAGTTCATACTGATGGTTGTCGGTTAGAATATTTTTCAATAGAGTTAAAGAGTTCTAACACCCCATATCTAAAACAAACCAAAAATCAGCTTTTCAGAAGTTTCAGGTGCAATCGAGGGTAACCATCGATTGCCCATAGTTTGATCTATGGCCCGTATTGCAGGTCCGTAGATTGCCACTACAGCCCCTCCCGAACACAGTTAATGAAAATTGGTTACGGCTCGACCCACGGACAGACCTAAGGTCCATAAGTCAGACTACTCTTTGTACGTGGATAAAGACTCCATTTACCAAGCCTCTTACATAAACAACGATTGACCAGTACGGTCAAGAGATGGACCTACAGACCGTAGTGTAAGTTAGCACTTAGTTATGGGGAAATGTTATTTGGTCAACTTCAATTGGTCATAACTTTTAGCAAAAAACGAATTAGGTGTCCCAGTACCTACAATATGGTAGATAACATAATTATCTTTCTATAGACAAATAGTTTGATAAAATCAATCTCCGAACAAAAAGTTATGCCTGTTTTAGTGAAGGCCTGTCGAGTAGACTCAAACTACGGGCCGTCGTTCAAATGACGGCCCATCAGTCCAGATCGTCTATTGTTGTGACAATAGTTAACTCAGGGGTCTTTTGGTTATTTTGTACTTAGTTTAACCCTTACGATACATCGTTTTGACCCTAAATCATTCGATTTTAGTCAGTTTAAGACTGGAAACATAACTAATACTTATCTAAGTCAAAATCATAAATCAAAACATAGAAAATTAGAAGCAAGAAAGGATAAATAGGTCAAGAATCCCTATTTCGAGAACAAAAAAGGTTCCAAAAGTTCTATCCCTGAAATCTAAATATCTCTTTGTGGATTTCATCACCAGGTGTGTGGGATTTCACTAGTGGGTTCCTTTCACCCATTTAGATCCCTATTTTTCAGTCAGTTTCTTGATTCACATATCATGACTAGACTTAGGGTTTCTTAAATGTTAGAATTATTGGGTTCTTAGCTATTAGAAAAATCAAAATCTGATTGTTACATTAATACTTAATTTAATGCATAAATTTCAGAACCCTAAATATGTATTTCCTTAGATCTTTAATTACACATGGTTGATCAGATATTTCTGTTATCGAGTTATACATGCCTCAGTTATTAATTTATCATTATCATATTAATTGTTTCATTCTCAGTTTCCATGTTTAGTTTGAGCCATCCAGTATTTACAGAAATTCATTCATAATTTTTTAATCATTTAATTCATCAGGAGTATCATAATACCGTGTTTGACTATGGTTAAGCGTACCCAAATTGTCAAGAATTACTATCCAAGTAGGTTGTAAGTCCCCTCTGTGGGCATTTGTTTTGTGAGCACGCCAGTATGCCTTTATACCTCTGGCAGGGTATATTAGGTCCTCTTGATGGGGTGTGTACATAGGACTCCACATTTGGTTCATGTAGTTTTATTATAGGTCATTAGTAGCTCTAACATTTAGTTAGACTCTATTGGAATGACCATATTTATAGTTTAGTTACTATTCAGTCTCAACATGTTATAAATTTGGTCATTGCATCCAGTTGGCTTAGAATTCATTATATCATGTTCAGATATTATACTTACTTTAGTGCATGTTCAGTTATTTTTTATTTCAGTTTTACTCTGTCCTACATGCTCAATACCTTTCAAGTACTGACGCATACATGCGCTACATCTTCTAGTGATGTAGGTAAAGGTTCTCAGCATCCAGATCACGCTTAGATCGATTGTTGATCTCTACTTTAGCAGAATCAGTAGTGAGTCCTCATTCTTCGCGGACAATAGTCATGAGTTTCTTTTCAATTTTTTGTTCTTTAGTTTCAGTATTCTACACTTAGCTGGGTCCTGTCCCATCATTTCTAGTTTGTTAAGGCTAGTTTTAGATATAGTTGTTTAGATTAGTATTGAGTTAATAACTTCTTTGTATTAAACTCATAAGTTTTTATTTATCTCAGTTTTAGCATATGGGTATTCCCCATCTATTCATTTTAAATTAAAATTTTGCTTTCGCATTCAGTTTATTACCTTTAGTACACTCATATGATCATGCCAGTAGGGTTATTTTGGGATTACTTTTGGTGCTAGGTCCCATGTCCGCGTCATGGGGGTAGCTTAGGGCGTGAAAAACTTTGTATCAAATCACTTGTTTAAGTGTCCTAGGATGTATAAAACGTCGTACATAGTAGATTCTTTCTCATGAATGGAAGTAAACCACATCTAATTAGAGGGAATCTATAAAGTGTTTTAGCAAAAACTTCACTTTCTTGTTACTCTTATCGTGCATGAGGTATGATCAAATTCAATTTTAACTCAACATTCTACGTTTTAGATCACGCCTCCTCATAGAGCTTACGCCCTGAATGTGAACGCTAGGGAATGCAAACAGAGCTCTTCCAGTCCCACATCACGAAGTCTCCAATGTTGACATTAAGAATGTCATTCAGATGTTGGCTCAGAGTATGACCAACCAAAAAAATCGGGTTCAAGTTCCTTTGAATGTAAATGGTGGATCAACAAAAGAAAGGTTTCTTGACTTTTTTAGGATTAATCCACCTAAGTTCTTAGGATCACAGACTAGTGTGGATCCCAAAAATTGCATGGATAAAATTGCGATGATTTTTAGGGTGATGCAAGTCACTAGAAATGATCTGGTTGAGTTGGCATCATACCAGCTGAAAGATGTTCCTCATATATAGTACACTTAGTGGAATAAAAATATGGGTACAGATAAAGCTCATATTACTTGGGATTGCTTTAGTGAGATATTTTTTGATACCCAATACAGTTGAGAGAAGCAAAGGCTGAGGAATTCATGAATTTAAGACATTCATGAATTTAAGGCAGGGAAACATGTCATTCCAAGAGTATGGACTCAAGTTTATCAAACACTCCAAGTATGCTCATTTCATGGTTGCTGACTCCAGGGCCCATATGAATAAGTTCTTATATGGAGTGTCCAATTTGGTGAAAGTGTGTAAATGCTATTTTACTGGGAGATATTAACATCTCTAGGCTTATGACTCATGCTCCGCAGGTTGAAGGTAATAAGCTTACAGAACGAGCCAAGGAGAATAAGATGACTAGGACTAGGAACTATAATTATTCTCAGCAGAAATCGGGTGGTTAAAATTGATGACATAGAGCATAAATTTTCAACCCCAGCCTCTTCATGAGCTAGTGTTCCATCCTCCAAGAACAAGTAAGATCAAAAGTTTAGGGCACTAGGATCTATGTCTCGGGAAGTGTTTCAGGCACCAAGTCTTACCCCACTTTCCCTAATTGTCAGAAGAACCATTCTAGTGAGTGCCTCATAGGAAAAAAAAGGATTCTTTGGGTGCAGTCTGTCTGGTCTCAGGTTGAGGTCTTGTCCTTCTAAACAAGGTCAAGGAGGTGGTAATGGTAGAGTTAAGTCTACAACTTCAATAGCACCATAAATTCACCCGACTCAGCAGGGTAACTCATCTAGTACAGGTGGCGGTCAGCGCCTGAACAGGTTGTATGATCTTCAGGCTCACTGGGATTAGGAAGGTTTTCTTGATGTAGTCATTGGTACGTTACGAATCTTTGACCTTGATTTTATGCATTGTTAGATCCAAGGGCTATATTTTTTTTGTAACTCCCTACATAGCAGTCAAATGCAGTGTTAGGCTAGAAACTCTCTCAGAACCTTTCTAAGTCTCTACTCCAATTGGTGACTCTATTATAACTAGACGGGTATACGAAAATTGCCCTTTCACAGTCTCTCAAAACAAGAAATTAAAAATACCACTGCTCATATAAAGAAACATCGTACTATGCCTCTTAAATATAACAAATTTATTAACGAACATTTAATATAACATGAAACTTTTAATATAAAAGAATTTAGTTAATATCGGTGAAAGTGTTATTACATTCTTAAAAGTTAGATTGATGTATATATATAATTTGTTTGATCAACTTCAAGGGGCAAGTTACTTTTCTAAGATTGACTTTAGGTCAGGGTATCAACAACTAAGGGTGAGATGTGAGGATTTACCAAAGATGACATTTCGTACTACGTATGGGCGCTATGAGTTCTTAGTAATGTCCTTTGGTCTCACAAATGCTTTGGCGATGTTTATGGACCTATTGAATAGGGTGTTTCGATGTTACCTAAATTCATTTATCATTGTGATCATTGACGACATCTTTGTATATTTGGAAAATGAGAGTGATCACATGGGTCATTTGTGGGTGGTATTTCAAACCCTTAAGGGACATAAATTGTTTCCCAAGTATAGCAAGTATGTGTTTTGGTTAAGGTTAGTGACATTTCTTGGGCATATCATCTCTAGTGAGGGAATTGAGGTTTCTCCAAAGAAAATGGAGGCGGTGAAAAAATGTCCTAGACCTTTGACTCTAATCGATAATAGTAGTTTCATAGATCAAGCAAGTTTTATCGGAGTTTCGAGGATGGTTTTGCATCCAATAAATATCCCTTGGCTACTTTGACCTAAAAGAGTATGAAATTTGACTGGTCAGAGGCATGTGAGAGGAATTTTCAAATGTTAAAAGATAGGCTTACTTCTGCTCCGGTGTTGACCTTACTAGACGGTACAAAGGGTTTTATTGTGTATTGTGATGCATCCCGTGTGGGTTTAGGGTCTGTGCTTGTGCAACAATGGAAGGTAATAGCCTATGCTTCTAGCCAACATAAGGTGCATGAGCGAAACTACCCAACTTATGACCTTGAGTTAGTGGACGTGGTGGTTGCCTTGAAAAAATGGAGGCATTACTTGTATGGGGTTCATGTTGATGTCTTTACAGACCATAAGAGTGCCCAAAATGTATTTACCAAGAAGAAGTTGAATCTTCGACAAACAAGGTGGTTATAGTTGTTTAAAGATTACGATATGAGTGTCCTCTATCACCACAGTAATGCCAATGTGGTTGCCGATGCTCTAAGTCGTATGAATATGAGTAGTGTATCATACATAAATGAAGTCAAGAAAGACATAGTGAAATATTTTAATAGGTTGGCTAGGTTGGGTGTGAGATTAGAAGTTTCTCCAAATGCTGGTTTCATGGTTCATAATAACTCCAGGACATCTTTAATAGTTGAGGTGAAGTCCAAACAACACCTTGATCAACCATTAATGGAGTTAATAGAATCGGTTCTAGGCAAGTTAAATGAGTCATTCTCCATGGGGGGGTCGGGTTGGTGTGTTGAGGTCCAAGGGAGATTGTGTGTTCCCAATGTCGATTGGTTGAGGGACAAATCCTTGAAGAATCCAATGGGTCCCGCTAATCCATTCATCCGGGTTTGACAAAAATGTACCGTGACCTTAGGGAAATATTTTGCTGGGAAGGTTTAAATAAGGACATAGCGGAGTTTGTTGCTAGGTGTCCGAATTGCCAACAAGTAAAAGCCGAACATCAAAAGTCGGGTGGCTTACTATATGAAATAAAAGTTAATAGTAGGTTTACCACGGACATCAATATGGATTTTGTAGGGTGTTTACCACGGGCTCAAAAGCAATATGATTCTATATGGGTTGTTGTTGAAAGATTGACCAAGTTCGCTCACTTTATTCTCGACAAGTCTACTTATTCAGCGGAAGAATATGCAAGGATCTTCAAAGATGAGATTGTGTGTAGCCATGGTATTCCGTTTTCTATCATATTCGATCGGGGTGCACAATTCACATCTAGATTTTGGAGGTCATTCCAAAAAGGTTTGGTACTAAGGTAAAGTTGAGTACCGATTTTCATTCCCAAACGGATGGTCAAGAGAAACACACTATTCAAATCCTTGAAGATATGCTTGTGGCTTGTATTATTGATTTCAAGGGAAATTTGGATTAACATTTGCCTTTGATGGATTTTGCATATAATGATAGTTTTCATTCATCCATTTCTATGGCTCCCTATGATGCCTTGTAATGTAGGTGGTGTAGGTCTCTAATTAAATTGTTTGAATTTTGAGAGCCTTTGCTTCTTCGTGCCAATTTGATTTATAAGACTTTGGAGAATGTTCATATCCTAAGGAATCAGTTGCAAATGTCTTAAAGTCGACAAAAGTCTTATGTCGATCATAGGAGAAGGGATTTGGAGTTCGAAGAAGGTGATAAGGTGTATTTGAAAATTTCACCAATGAAACGGGTGGTTAGACCAGGCAAGAAAGGCAAGTTTAGTCCTCGTTATGTGGGTCCCTCTGAAATCTTGCAAAAAGTTGGTAAGGTTGCCTATGAATTGAAACTTCCTAGTGAAAATGCTTCGTTTCATCCGGTTTTCCATGTTTCCATGCTTTAAAAGTGTATCTGTGATCCCGAGTCTATTATATTGGTTGAGGGTCTTGGTGTAAAGGATAACCTCTCTTAAGAGGAAGTTCCGGTTCAAGTTCTTTATAGGCAAGTCAAGAAGTTAAGGAATAAAGAGGTAGTTTCCATAAAGGTGTTATGGAAGAATCAACTACTTGAGGGTGCAACATGGGAGGCCGAGGCCGACATGAAATCCCATTACCATCATTTTTTTTATAATTAAGGTTAGTCATTCTTTTCCATAATATAAATATGACTAGAAATTGATGTTTCATGATTTTTGGTGAAGTCTTGCAAAAATGATAATTTTTGGGTTGCATTACAGTGAGTTATAGTGAGTGGTGCCAAAAACATGAAATTTTGCTCCTTGGCTTGTTTTGAGGTATGTCGTGCCTTTTAATATGGTGAGTCTTTACGAAATGATATATAGCATGTTGTTGGACTGAAATTTGACATAATTGACTCATGTAAAATATGTTGAGGTCATATTGTTGGTGTGAGAAGGATATTCCTCATAATGTAATGTTGAACCCTATGTTTGGTAATTGGAATTTTTAATTGCCTTCTGTAAGTAAGATGATTGATGTTGTTATGAATTGTTTTTGGTTGGGGATGCTAGTCTTGTGTCTATTCCTTCCTCCTAAAAACGTTTAGTTTCATTCAGGGATGAGTGTTTCTAAGGGGGGATAATGTAACATTTAAAAAATCCAAGACGAGTCTTAAAGCCTAACATAGGTTCCATGGGGTCTAAAAAATTTTTTAAGACATATTTTAATAAATATAAGTTAATTAGGAAATTTAGGAACTAAAACATCCAAGAACGTCCATGACGTTCAGAAATTAGTTCTAAGAGGTACTAGCGATCCTAAGCCTATTTGACGTGATTTTAGAAGTTGTAAATACATGAAATTAGGTGGAAGGGTGTATAACATGTGTTAAAGGTGATTTTTTGTCGAAACGTCTGGGTGCGGTTCTCCAAGGACCAACCAAGGTCCCTTGAGGAAATCCAAGCACGTAGGGGGCAACACTCCCTAGGTAGTGTGCAACCACGATAAGCCATCAACGGCTCGTGTATAGATTGATGGGGAGTTGATGCCAAACATCATCCTACACTTAGACACATTGATGGAGCCCTCGCCTGCACAGGTCTTTGACAAAAAGGAGGAGTGTGTAGGACGGAGGGGGACCAGTCGTTGACTCACAGACCGCCCGTCGACGGGGTTCCGTCTGTGAGGGTGACAAGTTCCTGCATGTTTTTATGTTATTTCATTTAATTAGTTAAGGGGGTTAGGCTGTTCATTAGGTGTTTAAGTGAGTATAATTAATATAATAAACAACCGATATAAAGACCCAAACCCTTATTAGATTAAACACATTGCACAAAACAATTCCTCTTCTTTCTCTCTTCTTTCTTTCTCTATTGGAAGACACCATTGAAGAACAAGATAGGGAAGGGTTTTGTGGTCTGAAAAGGGACGATTTCACGATTCAATCTTCATAAAACGTTATGGTATGGGACCTAATTCAACTTTGAGACTTCTTTGCTCAAAGGGATCCTCCAAAGTATTTCTAATAGTTGGGTTTTCAAGTGGGTTTCATCCAATTACGAATTTGATGTTATGAACTGAGTTTTTAATGGGTTTTAAGGATATAATGAATATATTAATATGTATTTTAACTTGATTATAATAATTTGTTATGTTTTTATCTAAATAGAAGACCATGTTCCTTATCCCTTAACACTAGGTTTGATCTTGATGTGAATTAGGTTGGGATTGATTCAATTGACTTGATTATTGGTTTAATAACTATTAGATTATGTTGTTACACTAATCATAAAAAAATTAAGATGATTTGTATCATTTCATATAAGTTCTTGAGAAGTGATCTAGGTTATGAGAATTGACCTAAGTATCTTGTCTTAAGCCTTCATTTAGTATTAAATTATGGTGTAGTGTCACGACCCAAAACCGAGCCGCGACTGGCACCCACATTTACCCTCCTATGTGAGCGAACCAACCAATCTAAACCTTAACATTTCAATTTAATATCAACATAAAGCAATGCGGAAGACTTAAACTCATTAATAAAAGACAATTCAATAACTTCTAAAATTC
>NC_028640.1:56298428-56298763 GCF_001406875.1 Solanum pennellii
AGAAGATTACCTGTGATGACAGCATCAGATGTCTCTGCCTCCGATCTCCCAGGGAAAGCATAACAATGGGCCCTTTCGTTTGTTTGTCCGTTGCCCCTACCATGTTGTGTTGTAGTGGCTCCAGTTTGCCCATCACCCCGGCCGTTTTTGTGACCACCATTACCTCGGCCACCACGTCCTCCAGAATAACGGCCTCTACCATGACCACCTCTACCTCTGACTGTTGGGGGTCTGTAACCTTGTTTTGGACAAAACCTCCTAACGTGTCCAATCTCTCCACATTCATAACACTCTCTAGACTCAATCTTAGGTCTCTGTGAGAAAGACGAAATCTA
>NC_028640.1:56299967-56300152 GCF_001406875.1 Solanum pennellii
AAATCACATCATGCATGCACACAATTAAGCATATAGAAGACTTTATAATACTACCCAACACATATCATTCGCTATTAAGAGTTTACTACGAATAGCATAAAAAAACCATAACCTACCTCCACCGAAGATTTGTGATCAAGCAAGCAAATTTCCCCAAAGCTTGTGTTTTTTCCCTTCGTTCGCTC
>NC_028640.1:56301734-56317264 GCF_001406875.1 Solanum pennellii
AAGTTCAGAGAGTCGATTTCAGTACCCAAATTTCAGAAGTCCAAGTCTTTTGGAACGAGACCCCCTCGACGGCCCGTCGTGACCATGACGGTCCGTCGTGGGTTCCGTCGACTCACACAGTTTTTCCAGAAATAAAATCAACTGCTCAAAACGACTAAACAGGTCGTTACATGTAGTGACTCTTTTAGTCTTGTTGTCATGTTGAATATTAAATTATGATGTGGTAAATCTATATTGGATTGAATTTTATGGTATGGACTAAATGATGAACTATGAAGGAAACTTGGTAAATCTTATGATCTATCATTATTTCAAATCGTGATTAATTGGGGTTAATTCATGATGTTATATTGGAGTCCGCCTTGTAATAGGATTGATAGGGTGGTATGATGTTGAATTGAAATGTCTTGACTATGTTTTGAGGTTGATTAAGGTGTATGTGTTATAAGAATGGTGATGACTATCAATGTGCACTAATATGTTATGAAATGTTAATGTGATAACCTCACTTATATGAATTGTAATGAAAGGACTTGTACTCATACAATTCATATTGAGCTATTTATGATGATGATTATACAAGTGGTAGACCTTATGACCTAAACTAAGCTATGATTGATAATTAAAGTATTAAAGACATTTCAAAAAGTGACTCTAACTTAGCACCGAGTGAACTAGATTAAGAAGTGTCCCTTCCCACATAGAGAAGGTACTAGGAGTAAAGTACTGTTGAGATTGGAGATTACAATGCGTGGAGCATAAAGAGGGTCCCAAGTATATCTTCTAGTTCTTGAACTATATTGCCCATATAGTACTACTAGCCTGTGGATCCACGTAGTTGCTATGTTTTATGTTTTAATACTACGTTGGCAAGTAGTCTTCCTTCTTTCAGTGTAGGGTTTTATAACACTGGATTCCATATAGCTCATGTGGTCTATGTCAGTTAGGGAAAGATGTTCCCAAAAAGGTAAAATGAATTAAAGGATTGAACTCTAACAAGGATAACCTAAAGGGTCTAGCTTAGTCTATAAAGGGGTATGGGACTGTACCTAAGCATTGCACTAGATAACCTTGAGGAAAGTCTTAGGAGGTGGTCCTTATGTATGTGCATGCTTATAATAATATATGATATGCATAGGATGAACGTGAACATTGTGAAATTATATGTTTATTAGTTGACTTATAAGTATGTGTTAGTTCATGTTGTTAAAGTGAGATGAAATGTATATTTAAATGTCATATTATGTGGACTAGGGTGGTAGTCATGATTCTTGTTGAGTTGCTTGATTGAGTAAGGTTATGGGGCTTTGCTTGGTCATTTCACTTATTGACTTGATAGGGGTTCGTGGGTAATTGTCAAGCTTATTTATGATGAAATGTACTCTTATTCATGATTATTATTCAAATATGACTTGGTGATGGAGTTGATTGAGTATGTGTCAACCTACATGATATGAAGGGTTGACTTGACTAGACTTGAAAGTTAATTTATTGTGAGGAAAATGTGCATGACTTAATAAATATGAAATGGTGATTGGTATCACCTTGTTGGATGTACATAATGGGTTTTAAGGGAAAAATGCATACTTTGTAAAACGTCCCTTTTTAGCATGATTTGATCTTATATGAGCATATGGTCTCATACTTAGTACAAGTGGTGTACTAACCCCATTTTTATTTTTCCCAAACAATTTAGGTTCCGGTCATTTAAGGCTCATTTGAGACGACTTCAAGAAGACTTGGATATTCTTTACCATCAAAGTGGGTAGGTCCTCACTTTTCGAGGGCGATGCCAGTATCTTTCTTTTGGAGTTGCTTTGTTTTTCTAAGACTCTTGTGTTCATTCTATTTGCATTTGAGTACGATTTGTATAAGACTATATGTGTCTTATTTACATTGATGTAAGGCTATGCCCAAATTTTTATGATCGTTTAGATGGTATGAGATGTGACAATCCTTAAGACTATGTTCTATCCTATGTATGTATATGTGCAATAGAAGTAGAAGGCTATGTAACCTTCCTATACGAAGGGCTTAAGTATAATCAATATATATATATATATATATATATATATATATATATATATATGGTGTGTGTGTATGTGTGTGTATATATATATATATATTATGTGCATGTAGGGGTCTATGTAAACCTCCAAGTAGAAGTAATAAAAGTTTTAAATTTTCCGCTAAATTTAACTTATGAATGTGATGATGTTAAACTAAGAGGCTAGTCTTGGTACTCAAATAGGACGACGCCGCCAATTACGTCTAGGAGGTAAGCCCGGATTTCACTGTTTCCTCTTAAGAACATATAGGCGGTTTTCTGTTGTTCTAGACTCAAAATCGAAGGCTTATTTCTCCATTTGTTTCATCACCAGGTATGTCGGATATCACTAGTTGGTTTCTTTTATCGACTAGGTCCTTAGAATCAATCTTGGTATCTTGTTTAGAACAAGGTTTTCTAAAACATGAGCAATTGTTGTGATACAATTATTCTTGTGTTCCTAATCAAATTATCATGTTTTTTTTATGAAATTTAAAATTATTTCTTTGAATAAAATTCCGAACCCTAGTCTTGTTAATTTTCTTAGTTCATGAATTACCTTTGCTAGGTCAGTTAAACAAATAGCATGTCTCATATTTTGAATGTTCATTTTCACTACATAGAGTTTGCATTCTCAGTTAGTAACTTGAACATTGAGATTATCCTGTAATTTAGTTATGTTGTGTCATACACATTTACAGTTTCGAGTATTCTTAGCAGCAAGTTGGACTAGGGTTCAGTGTGCCCTCGCAGTCCTAGAATTACATACCTACGTAGAAGTACGAGTCCTCTTAGTGGGCATCAAATTTTTGTGATCACTCTGGCGCTTTACACCCTTGGAAAGTTATATTTTTTCCTCTCTGTGGGGCGTATACATCAGACTCTGTTTTTTAGCTCACATGGTTTTATGTCGGTTAATAGTAGATCGCACAGTCAGACTCTACTGCATTTGACTAGGTTTTCCTTTACTTTTTAGTATTTAGTTTCAACATGTAAATATATTAATTAGTACTTGGTCATTACATTCATATCAGTTTATTTCAGTATTTACACTATGTAAATATTATGTCATTTCTCAGTTATGCTTGTCCAACTTACATATTGGTTCAGTTATATTCTATATCATGCATGCTTAGTACATTGCAAGTACTGATGCATACTGTATGTTATGTCCTTTCATGATGTATGTTCAGGTCCTAGCATTCAAATCACGCGCATATAGGTTACCGATCCTTACATAGTAGAATTAGTGGTGAGCCCTCATACTTCGAGGACAATAGACATGTTTTCCATTAGAGTCTTATATGTCAATATCAATTTTTGTAAGGGTTAGCTGGGGACACAACAACTCTACTGAGTTAGAGGCTTTTTAGACATTTTTTTAACTTCAGCTTTAGCATTTAAGTGATTTTTCAGTACCACTAAACTCATAGAAGTTTATTCGATATATTCATATCACAATTGTGTATTACCCATATTTCATTCAGCTCATGATTTAAGCTTTCACATTGTATCTTTTGTTTAGTTTTTTTATTATGTTTATGATATGCCAGTTCAAGATTATCTTTGGGTTACTCATAATCTTGAGTTCCGTGTTTTCACCAAGAGGTTAGCTTCAACGCGTGACAAACTTGGTTTAGAACATTAGGTTTAAGAGTCCTAGGATGTTTGAAGTGCACTACATATAATGAGAACGAGACTACAAGTTTTGTAAGAAAACTTCACTCTCTTTGTTATTCTGATCGTGTGTGAGGTATGCTCCAATTTCCTCGTTCTAATCCGTCGTTATTCACTTTAGATCATGCTTCCTCGTAGAGCTTACCACACAATTTCATCGGTAAGGTTAAGAAAAACTTTGAAGTAATGCAAGTTATTGGTAGTGATATGTGGAATTGACATCCTACCAGCTTATGGATTTGTTGAATTGACATCCTACCAGCTTAAGGATGTGGAACACATATGGTTCACTCATACAAAATACAACATGGGTCACTTTGTCTTACTCTATGTATAACAGTTTACTTCGGCGTCAATTGAGAAACTCTTTTAGAACCTTTATTAGTATCTAGTCCAATTGGTGACCCATTTATAGCTACATGTATATACAAAAATTTCTTTGTAACAATCTCTCAAAAAGTCACCTCAGTAGACCTTGTAAAGTTAGAAAGGGTAATTTTGATAGCATTCAAGGAATTCATTGGTTACATTCCTCTTATGCCACAGTCTATTTAAAAACTAGGATCGTTCAACTTTTGTTTCTAACGAGTCAATCTTAGAATGGAAGGATAGTAGCATTGTCCCAATAGGCCGATTTAGATCTTACCTTAAGGTTAGAAAGATGATATTTAAAAGGTAGAGTAGCACATGTTGAGGAAGTAAGGAAGGAATTAGAAAAATATGTTCATCATCTTGCCCGCGTAGGATCTAATTTTGTTGACACATCAGATGGTAGTGTAATAATCTAGAATAGATGAGAATCCTCTTTGGTAAAAAGAGTTAAGGAAAAACAACATAATGATCCTATAAACTGGAGGTTCATAAGCAAAAAGTACAGGTTTTCTCCCAAGGGGGAGGTAGTCCTTTATGTGTTCTCATCTCCAAGTAAAAAGTTATGATCATTTCAATGATGCTCTGTTGTGCAGACTTGACCGACAACCCCTACCTACTGTTGGTAGGTAAACCACAGGCCATAGGTTCCTCTTTGGGTGGACTTCATCATAATTAAGTCAAGATTGTTTTGATCCTTTCCCCTATGTGTTGGGACTTAAACTACGTCATTTGATCCCTAAACTAAGTAGTTTTGGTCAGTTTAAATAGTCAATTCTTTCCCTAAGCAATTCACTCACTAAAAATTCATCCGACTTAGAAAAAAGAAAGGAGAAAATAGGCGACCAAAACCCTTCCTAGAATGCAACACGTTTTCTACAGTTCTCGTCCCAAAAATAGAAGGATTTCTCGTAGGTTTGTCACTAGGTATATATGATTTCAGTAGTGGGTTTCTTTAACCCATTGAGTCCTTAGAATTTGATCAGATTCTTTATTCATGTATCTTGCTTAAACCTAGTTTTCGTAAAACCTTTGATATTAGTTGTGATTTAGTTATTAGAGTATTTGTATATAAAGTACGATGTTTTTATGGAATCTTTGCTTACTTACATGAAACTCAGAATCCTAGTCGTGTACATTCTTTTGGTTCATGAATGACACATGGTAGATGAGATAAACAGTTCTACATGCATCGGTTTTCGAATGTTACATTATTAATATATCATTTTTATATTCACATATTTGCATGTTAGTATTTTGAACTATTCAATATTTTCGTTATGTGTGTTAGATACACATACTAAGTGCACTATATGGGCATTAGTTTTAATGATCACGCCATACACGCCTTTATATCCCTGGAAAGATATATCGGTTCCTTTAATATGGTGTATGCATCATAAATTACAGATAGATCAAGTAGTAGTTATGTCGGTTACTGAGTGGCTCCCATCGTCAGACTCTAATGTATTCGATCAGGTTTTGAGTTATACTTCAATATTCAGTCTCATCATGTTTCTCTTGAATTATTTCATGCGTAGTCCTTATTGAATGATTTTTTGTGATTCCAAATCAAAAGTACTAAAATCAAAGATTTTGAACATACGCACATAAAATATAACGAAGGGAATGGTTACCTTGTTCTAGTTTTAATCACACGAGTCTCCATCGAAAAAGTGAAATTAAGATAATTGCTAGCCCTTATATCGAGTTGTTGTGGATCAATCCATTCATTTGTTGTTGTAGTTGTTGGTTGGATAAATTGAGTTGGTTGAATTTGATGTAAGTACAACTATTGGTTACAATTTTTGTTCATGATTATGACATGATCATATGGTTTTTCCTTGTGATGATTTGGAAAATATAAGTAGGAAATTATGATATATCATCAAAATTATTCATGTCAGGAACAAAAAGTTTATCAAATGAATTACATACATCATTCAAAGAAGTATCCAAATATTATTTAGGAGCTACGACATTGTCAAGTTTATTAATATTACAACTTCTTACGACCCCACGCATATCCCAATAATGATCACCCATTTTAAACCTATATAAAATGATATCTACTTAAACCTAAAAAAATTAAAAATGAGCTTATAAGAGAAACTAATGATGTTTTCTTCTAAACAAGAGGGAGAGAAAATGATCCAAAGAGGGGGTTTTCTAATGGAGGAAGTAGATGATCAAAGAAACCTAGTAGGTATGACATTATAACTAAAAAGTTTACATGAAGAAAAGTGAACCAATTTTAAAAAATATATTGAGAAAATTAAAGGTCTATATAGCTACCCCGGCGCATCCACATTTAGTTTCGGTTAATGCACAACAAATATTTTTTTTTCTATTTTAGAATAAGTGGGATTAGCAACAAAAGAGAAGTCAAAGATTATAACGTGTACCTTTTGTTTAAGATCATACATCTCATATTATATTGTAATAACTCGAGAGTACCCCCTAGTCATAAAATTGAGTATTCGATCTCGTAGAGATTTATACAAACCCTTAGCATTCATTCATCACATAGGCATTAGAAAATATTGAAGAATTTAAAACGTTCTTGAAAACATAACTCAAAAAATCTTCCATAAAAGTGGAAGTCTTTCTAACATTATTGTCTCAAACCATATGTGAATGACATGAATAAAAGTCTTGGGATGCAGCCCACATAATGTCTAAAACATAAAAGTAAATGTCATCAAGGTAAATGGGTATTTTCCTGGATGATTTGAGGACTCACAAAAATTTTCAATTGAGTCTAAGGATACTTATGCATTTATCATTGAGTGTCACGATGGGTACCATATGATGGTTTCAGTGGAGATATATAAGAAGAAAAAAATTCATTTTTCAACTAATGGGAGATGCAAAGTTATGGTGGAGAGAATATGTGATAAAAAATTCGAGGCCATGATGGTCCATACCATAAGAACCCTAAAATTATGTGTAATCCAAATTGAATAAACATTTATAGATTTGTGTGATCTATTCTTATATTTGAATTAAAGGTACCTGAGTTACGAGCGTGAGTTTATTTCTTCTACATTACACGCTATTTTAGGGTTCTCATGATATAAACAATCACGACACTCTCCACCATAACCTCGCATCTCCCATTAGTTGAAAAGTAAAAAATTATTTCTTATATATCTCCAATGATACCATCTTATGGTACCCGTCGCGACACTCAATGATAAATGCATAAGTACCTTTAGACTCAATATGTTAAAAAATAGGAGCCTTCATCTTAGTATATGTCCTTAATAGATAATGCTCCTCCCTATGCACCCCCGATGTAGTCACAAGCCTAAAAATAATATCATCTCAAATATCTTATCCAATCGCGAAACCGTGGCAATATTAAGTGAAACTCTCGAATTCTAAAGCATAAAAATTGTTGGAACTACATGCGTAGTTCCATCACTTGCTTGATAGCCTCGTAATGTTATTACCTACGATATTATAATGCTACTGTCTCTAAAACTATTATCTCTACCTCCTATGTTATAAGCTTAAGAGCCTTCAGAAGTGTATGGGACTCAATATTTGGAGATCTAAACTCGATTGGGGTTGCTTCTTTATGCTTAACTCTAGATCCTCCTCTGGTCCATTCTTTATTGTGAGTCATGACAGCAATAACTAGCATAAAAGATCATCTCTAGGATAATCTTTTTTTTTTTACCATCGGTGAGAGGAAAGAGTGTTTCATACAACTTTACATCACTAGAGACCAGTTTGAATCAAGAAAGAGCATGAAGGAAAAAAGAAGTGAGTTTTTCTAATATGAAATATGCTTTTGATGTGGATTATAGAAATTTTCATGTTTTAGTATAATACTCTACTAGACATGTTTTAGTACGATAAGAATATCGCTAATAAGGATAA
The DNA here is from genome assembly GCF_001406875.1 of Solanum pennellii. Classification (NCBI taxonomy): domain Eukaryota; kingdom Viridiplantae; phylum Streptophyta; class Magnoliopsida; order Solanales; family Solanaceae; genus Solanum; species Solanum pennellii. Next base: position 56,309,716 of record NC_028640.1, read on the forward strand.
CGGACCTTAAAAAGAGACTGTTTTTAAGATACTTGATCATCAGGTTTGCAAGTTGAAAACCAAAGACATTGCCTTAGTCTAAGTCTTGTAGACAAATCTGTTTTTTGAGGAGGCTAAATGGGAGGCCGGGAAAGATGAAAAAGATACCCTCATATCGATTCCTCTAGTTTAGTTCAACACCAAGATATTTACTCTTCCCAAAGCACTCATTTAATTCAGTCCATCCTTTAGCTTTTTGAGCTTATAAGTGTAATTTACATTAAATTGGATTGATAAGAATTTCTTTACCTTTCTATTCTCATTTGAACAATCATTCGAGGATGAATGATTCCAAGGGGGAGATATTGTAACACCCAACAAATTTCCAAGCTAAGTTCCAAACTATTCTTCATTTGTGTGTACAACTATATTAGGTTATTCTTAAATTTTCCTTAGGTTTTAAGGTTTATTCTTTAGTGTGACACTTAATTTTAATATAAATTAAGGTCATTAGAGCCCCCAACATAGAATTGAGTTGAAAGTTTCCTTACCTATGTTGTATCTTATGTAAAAATTTAATCGATATGGAAGTTTGCAACTCAACTTTGTGTTACGATGTTCTAGTGACCGTAGTTCATATTAAAATCCATTATCACACTAAATTGTTGAACTTAAAACCTAAGGAAAATTTAATAATTACTTCATAGAACAATACACTCAAATGAAGAATAGTTCAACGCTAAGCTTGAAATTCTATGAGGTGTTACATTTTCAATAGGTGTTTCCCTCTTGTTAAGCCCAAATGGGTGGATTGTATTTTAAAAGAAGGAAATATGAGTTTATATGGGAATTAAAACATTTTTCAGGTTTTTATGACTTAAAATTATAAAATACTTGGTTAAAGTTCTAATGCATTTTGGGTTATTTCTACTCTAAATCGCCCTTTAAATTAGATATAAGCTAGATTCTTCTACATGATATGTTGTTTATATGGAACACGTGCTATTTTTGGGGTCCTTGTTTTCTATCTAGGTTATTTTCCACTGTCGCACTTTTTGAATAGTTTGAGGTTTCATTCTACGCGACTCGAGGTATCGTTTGAGCTTCTTCTACCCAACATTCATCTCTTGCATCACCTCATCCTAATGTTTGTTTTGTTGTGTGCGTGTTGTGTTGTGTTATACTTAAGTGTTTCCATATTCACTTTCTTTTGTCTTTATTTCCTTTTCCCTTGATTTTTAGCTTTTGTTTCATTGAACCTACCCATTGTAATATCAGAAATATCGTACTTCTCTTCATATATTTGATCTTTCTGATCTTGGTTGGCTCATGATGCCTACTGAGTATCTTGTGGTTAGGTATTCATACTAATTTTTTTTATATATTTTTCAAATGCATGTTCCACTACGATCCACCCACATTGAGCATCAAATCTTCCCTGACAGTCAAAGACTCAGATCGTGGTGAGCTCCTACAATTAAAAAGCTGTTGTTCTCTCTTTTTTGTACTGACTTGTCTTTTGCATTTTCTTTAGTTATTTATCATCCGTATAGTGTTTGTGAACTTAGTTGTTCCTGTTCCGGTGACACAAGGTTAGGAGATTTGTTTTTTTTTTTTGTTACTTTGTCGTTCTTGGTCACTATCAAGCCTCATTTTTATATTTTACACCATAATATCAAAAATATTGTGCTTCTATTTCGGTATTTGATCTTTCTAAGCTTGGTCGGCCCATGCTGCCTACTAAGTATATTGTGGTTTTGTACTCATATTAATTTTCTAAATCATTTTCAAACGCAAGTCGCACTACCATCCACTACCATTGAGCATTAAATCTTCCGTGACTGTAAATACTCACATCGTGTAGAGCTCCTACATTTAGAAACTTGTTGTACTCTCTCTTTTGTACTGACTAGTCTTTTGGATTTTTTTTTCAATAATTTGTCATCTAGATAGTGTTTATGTACTTAGTTGTTCCTGTGCCTGTGACACAAAGTTAGGACATTTGATTTTTGTGTTACTTTATCATTCTTGTTCACTTTCAGGCCTCTTGTATATTTTGCACCGTATTTATTTTTCTATACTATTTTTCTATTAGTATTTTTATTCCTTTTTTCGTTGTGTCTTTATCGTTATATTCCAATCTTTTGTAGATTTTGTTTTTTTCGCTTACTTACTTAGGGGTTATAGTAAACTTCATCATGATCTGATTTTGGGTGACAACTTAGACTTAGCTTAGTTTCTTTGTTGAAGTGAAACACCCCTGAAATCGTGTAACCTAAGCTAGAGCCCTACATGAGGTCTCATAAATTAAAAGGGTTAAAAGAATGTTACTATAACTAATCTATTTCAAATGACTTATTTTGGTAGTTTAAAAAGTGAAAAGTCAAGAGGCGACCATGACGCCCGGAAACTAATCTAGTTGAACTACTGTGTGGTAGGGTGTTGAAGTTGAATTTTGGAGTGTAGTATAAAGGTGACATTGAGTATCAACGGTTCCTAAACATAGACTATCATGTTTAGGGTCCAAATGACTAGATATGACTCCCCAAGGACCACCCTAGGGATCCTTGAGGAGCACCTAACCAATGGACCCAAAAGATGTCAAATGACATCATGCCATCAACAATCCCCCATTGACGGGCCGTCAATGGTTTTATGGGGTGTGGATTAACATCGTGAGTTGAGAAGCCGTCAATGGTTTTATGGGGCGTGGATTGACAGCGTGAGTTGAGAATTAGGTATCTTTACTAAATCTCCCTAATCCCCACACTCAACCAATTGGCGGATGACCAATAAAATTAAGTTTATTAAAACAATTAAGTAGCCATCTATACTTCATCCTTCAGAACTAAACCCTTCCATCCCTAACGTTCTCTCAAGATCACCATTGAGAAAGAAGAGAAGAAGGAGGCAAAAAATATTTCGAGTTCACGAAGGTTTCAAGTTTAGATTAAGGTATTGATACAAGGTATGTGAATCTTCTTCATGGACTCTCCATAGTTTCCCTCAGTTGTGAATATAAAATATCCCAATCTAGATAGGGTTGTTATTACATTGTGGGTAAGGCTTGATTGAGATTCCATGGTAGTGTATAGCATTAATTATGTTTATATGATGATTATACGGTTTTTTATGTGAATTCCTTGATTAAACCTAATCTAATTTTATGAAGGTGATCATTGTGGGTTTAGGCCATAAGAGGCATGGTTGAAGGCTCTAAATTGATCTTCTTAATTCAATTGTCTTATATACTAATTTATCATAGTTAGGATCATCTAAATATGAATTGAACTAGGTGTAATTTAATAGGAAGGATCTAAACTTGTAAAGTTAGAATTGATCTATATGATAAATTTAGACTAGAATTACCTTCTATTGACCAAGGTGATTTAATAGCTTTTAAATTAGATATGGATTATGATAGAATAATGTTAGTTTTGAAAATAAGGCTTGTAGCTATTGTTGACAAGGATGTTGGGGTAAAGTCAATATTAGGGGATCTTGATTGAATATTCTCTTTATCTTATACACTTAGATATGAACAATCTAGGAGAAGCAAGTTCTCTCACATAGAAGGATAAGGATTCTTGGTTGTCCTAATAACAAAAAATTAATCAAAGAAAGTTATAATAGAATATCTTGATGTTGAGATTTGTGGTTTCTTCATGTAAAGCATGGATTACTAAAATAAGACCAACGTTGGGAACTTCAGATTCTAAGTCTCATTGTAGCTTAAGATAGTAAATCTCATATTAACTTCAGATAGTAAATGTTATGTATCTTGGAAATGGTGATTCCCATGGTATCTTGGGATTGAGGAATTAAACTCTCCTCAAGTTAGATTTAAGTATCATGATTAGAATGCCTTATGATAGCTTGACTTGGTTAGGCCAAAACCATTTCACGGTAGCTTTATGATGGATGACTTATACTCTCCTAATAGTAGCTTGGCTTGCAGCAAGGTGCAACTAATAGAATAACATGAGTTAGATTACTCATGGTCTCTTAGGGTTGAGGATTTATACTTCCCTATGGATAGCTTACATCTTGATGAATAGGTGCATGGTAGCTAGGTGGGTATACTTACAACCTTCGTATGAAAGCTTGGACCGCGTGATATGATGTTTTCCAAGGTACTTAAGTCTAGTATGATAGTATGCTATTCTTGATGAGCAGGGAAGGGACTATGGCCGGCATAAGCTCACCAATTAGGATGCGTGACTGACGCATCTTTTTTTTCTTTTCAAATGATGTGGGCATTTTCCTTTGGGCTAGGACTAGTATGAAAGATATTTATAATTTATTTAGATAGCCTAACTGAGTACTTAGTGTGAATGTTAGAACGTAATGTCATTAATACATGATACAATTATGACCTGAAGCTACTTATGAAATGTCCTCTTATGATGTATGCTTAGCTTTAGTAGTGGCTATAGGTTCCTTTCATGTTAAGATTAACTTAAGATGATAGTTGCTTGTCAAATATGAACGTAGCTCACTAGTGACACTTAGAATGGGGTAACACATGAAAAGGGTGGCTTCAAGATATGCTTAGTGTGAGTTAGAATGGGATGCCCCACATGCATTGTGCAAGTGTACCTTGAGGTGACCTAGGGGTATAGTGCTCTACTTAAGTATAAAGGTTGGCTATGACCAAGAATGACCAAAGAGAGGTACTTAGCTTAAGTGGTAGTATGGAATGCTACCTTGGCCTTGCACAAGTATACTTGAAGGTGGCTTCGGACGTAGTTCACTTGACTATAACATAAAAGTGCTTGAAGTAAGAAATTATGATTATGTCTTACGTTGACTTGATATGATATGATGATTATGTTATGAGTATGTTATTACATCTTATGCTTATGTATTTGTTGACTAACCATTTGAGATGATTTTATGATGTTATAATAGCTTCCATACATAGTACCTTTATACTAACGCCTATTGCAAAAATTCTAAAAAAATGTAGGTTTGGATCTTTGAGTTTCTATTGGAGGCTAAAGTTCTAGAATTTAGAAGATTGAAGATCTTTGTGAATCCTCATAGCTTCCTGGACAATATCAACTTAAATTTATGTTTTAGACTTTATGTGGGCTGAATCCCATGACTTTTGTTCATGTCATTCATTGACGGTTCGCGACATTAATGTTATAAAGACTTCCGCTTTTAAGAAATACTTTTGGAGTTATGTTTTAAAGAAAGTTTTTAAATTCTTCCGTATTTTCTAATGACTATGTAATGAATGAATGTTAAGCGATTATAAGATCTCTACAAGACCGAATACACCATGTTACGACTATAGGGTGCTCTCGAGTCATTACAATATGACATGAGATATATGATATTAAACGAAAGGTACACGTTATAATTTTTTTACTTTTCTTTTGTTGTTAATCCCACTCACTCTAAAATAGTATAAAATATTTATTGTGCATTAACAGTAAAGTAAATGTGGATCGCCGGGTAAGTAGATAGCCATTTAATTTTCCCTCTATATTTTTGAAATTAGTTCACTTTTCTTCATCTCAACCTTTAAGTTACTATATCATACCCACTAAACGTTTCTTTGATCATATTCTTCCTCCATTAGAAAACCTCCTCTTTGGGTCATTTTCTCTCTCTCTAGTTTAGCAGAAATTATTATTAGTTTATCTTATAAGCTCATTTTTATTTTTTACATTTAACTTGATATCTTTTTATATATATTTAAAATGGGTGATGATGAGTGCGATATAGGTGCGGTCGTAAGAAGTTGTAATATTAATAAACCTGATAATGTTGTAGCTCCTAAGTTATACTTGGACACTTTTTTAAATGATGTTTGGAATTCTTTTTATAAACTTTTTGCACCAGACATGACTAATTTTAATTGTTTATCTAAAATTTCTCTTCAGATTTTCCAACAGCTCACTAGGAAAAACCAAATGATCAAGTCATGAGCATGAAACAAAATGGTAGACAACAGTTGTAATTACATCCCATTCAACCAGCTCAATTTATCCAACAAACTTCTTTTCTTCAATCACCAACAACTGTAGCATGTGTTCCACCAACAACTAGAACACTAAAAGAACGGATTGATCCACAAAAACACGATATAAAGACTAACAATTATTCTAATTTCACTTTTTCAATGGAGTCTCCTTTGATTCAAACTAGAACAAGGTAACCATTAACTTCGTTACATTTTATGTGTGTGTGTTTAAAATTTTTATTTTAGTACTCTTGATTTGAAATAAGGAAGAATAATTCAATAAGGATTATGCATGAACTATTGCACCTGAATTAGAATTTTGAGTTTAGTACTCTTGATTTGAAAGAGGAAAATCATGGTTCTTTGACACATATATTGCTCTAGTCCCATAACCAAGTGAAAAAGCGGATTTGGTTTAGGTATGGATTCTTCTGCACATGAATCCTCCTTTGCTTTGTTATGGGACTAAAGCGATTTGTCTCTTACTCTAGGGTCTAATATATGTGTCAAAGAGTGTATTCTCTTGCAGCGGATACGGGGCATGCCCTTGAGACCATTGATTCAATTCCTAGAAAGTCATGTCTCTCTCCTTCACATAAAACACAACGTATGATGATTCAAGTCAGACAAAAACAACTAAACATCATGATAAAAAGAACATGTACGTTGTAGAGCCTAAAGTGTAGGATTAGTATTTAAACATTGATGTAGCTTAAGAATGATTAATCAATATAAGATTGAATTGTAGTATAGTCTCAATTGAACTAAATAAAGCATGCCTATATAGTGAAAACGCCTTCTAAAGTAGTAGAAAAGAATAAACAATAAACATGTCGTTATATTATTTTTACAACTAATATTATTCTATAATCTTTTCATGATACTCCTTGTTTTCCATATTAAGTGTAATTATTAAGGCAAAACACACCTATTAAGAAAAATATTCAAGAGCACAGGGTAAATCATAATTTCAACTCTTACCCTTTGTGAAATTATAAATATAAAGGAAAACGCACAAGTACCCCCTAGACTATGACCAAAATCTCAAAGACACACCTTAACTAAACTAATGTTCCATTACCCCCTGAAATTATTTCTTTTGTAATTTTTTGCACCATTTTGGATTAAGTAACATCCTAATATCTTCATCACACGCCTCAATTGCGTGGAGTCACAGAGTGTGCCACGTGAGGCAAAAGGTGCACAAAATTACAAAAAATATTTTCACAGGGGTAATAGAACCTTTGTTAAGTTATGGTGTGTTCTTAAAATTTCAATCATAGACAAGGGGGGTACTTATGCATTTTATCTAAAAATAACATTCTAAGTGTTGAATTGAGCTCCTAGGAGATAGAAAACTTCAATATAGGAAAAGGCAAACATGGAAAAAATTTCAAACACCTATCTCGAACTTTGAAAAATTCAACTATTTTTAACAATGAAATTCAAAAAATCACTTAATGTAGAATGGAATGAGTATGTTTAACACACCTCCTATACTGAACAAATCACATTCCAAAAAAAAAGTATTTTGTGTTTTTGAATTTTTACTTCTAGAGTACAATTTGATTTATTCATATATATATATATATATAT
>NC_028640.1:56317629-56329880 GCF_001406875.1 Solanum pennellii
TATATATATATATATATAATCCAATCCATTAGTTACCTTGTTCATTTTTTTAAAATATTTTTAGGGTAAGAAAGATGAAATGGGGGAGGGGATTACATGGTTGGAGATTTAATCTTTACCCGGTGAAAAATTATATAGACAATCAATTATGCTACTAAGATTCTCTAATACGAATATTGGACATTGGATGAGAAATAAAAAAAAAACGAAAATCTAGTTTTTGGAAATAAAGGCATTATTATTATCGTATATATTCACAAATTACAATATTACTACTCAAAGCATTTGTAATTTTTTGCTCTTCTGAGTAGAAGATTATTTAAATTTAAAATTAAAAAAATCTAGAATATGTATGGTTTGAAGGAAATCATTTCCCGGAAGATGTTTTCCAATTCTCTCATGTTTTGTTGGGTCAAATGTTTTGGAAAATATTTTCTAAATCAACTCATTTTCCTCAAATTTAAAGAAAATGACTTCCCTTCCAAAACATAAGGAGAACATTTTCCAAAACACTCTTCTAACTGTAATCATTTAAAATATATTAAATGTAAATTTATGAAATGATTTTGAATATATTGAATTCATAAATATATTAATCCAAATAAATGTTTTGGATTGATATAATTGAGTTAAATATTTAAGTCTAATAAATATGAATTTAATTAAAGTCTAAATTAATTGATTTGGGCTACATTGGATTAAACTTATTTGTTAAACCAAAACTCATCTCATTCTAGAGTCCATCTTGGCGCCATGTGTGCAGATTATATGGCATGTCAAGTCAAAAAGAAAACCAATAGAATCATGATATATGTCAAAGATGAACAGCCCGATCCATAAAGCCTAAATGCCATGTCACTTAAATTTTATTGGTTGAACGGAATCATATTCCAATCGCAACTCCTCTATTCTAAAACTATAAAAAGGGGTCTTCATAATTCAGAAAAGAGAGAGAAAATTATAAACAAGAAGCTAGAGAAACTCCCTGGTAAAAAGACCATTTAAATCTCTACAAAGCTACAAGTTTAAGAATTCAAACATTCAAATTCATGAAAGATCAAGATCAGGATCACTGAATTAAAGAACAAGCTCTAACACCTTGAATTCAAATAAAAGTCAAGATCAAGATAAACTTCAAGTTCAAGTTCATCATAGATTCAAGAACAAGCTTTAAAGCCCTTGAATTTATATTTGAGAAGACGAATTCAGAGGAATTATAGAGATTGTAACACTCACATTTGAAATAATAAAATTGATTGTTGCTATCATTTTCTGTTCTTGATTATTGTTTTCTCGAAGCTAATTTTATTGTCTACAAATACTGGCACGCTTAGTTGGACAATCTCTACCTCTCATCTCAACTTTTAAAACTTCAAAGAATATCGAGATGACTTCCATGAACAAGAATTCTCGATCAACTGCCTCTAAGGTCACTAGCTCCAAGTTCTCTACTGAAGTTTAAGACATCCTTGTAATTACCTTTGGATGTTTTGGAGCTGTTAAGAGAAGCAAGGCTGCTACACTAGGACAACAAACGCTTCATGTGTCGTCTACATCAACTCCTGTTTTTGGGTCTTCAACTCCAAAAGGAGCCAGTTCCTCCACAAATGCTCTAGAAGGAGGAAGTAGTGTTGCTGAAAAGATCAAGAAAGCATTGGCTCTACTTGAGCAATCTGGTTCCAAGAACTCTACCACAAGGGAGAACTGCGATTCAACTTATGAGTCATCTCCACGTCTATCGTGTAACGTGAGTCCCGTGAAAATTAACTTACGCGACAATCCACGTTACTCTCCTGTATCTCCGATAATCATGCAAACGATGGTGACTGCTGCTTACTCTCCTGAGGAACAACTTGCAAATCTGGCGAAGTTCGTTGAAGGATTGACGAGGCATGTAGAACACCAAGAATCTCGCATTGACAAGTTGATGGACAGGATAGAAGGACTTTTATATGGAGATGCGAGCCATGCACCTGGAAAGGGCATTTAAGTTCAAGAAATCGATGATCCTGCTATGAAAGCCCTATTTGTTAAAGAGATGCCAGTTTCTTGTGAAGGAATGATCCCACTATATCTCTAGAAGGAGTTTATGGAAGGCACTATCGAAGATAAGTATGCTAAGCCACAAACAGCTAGGATTGATAACTTTGAAATTCCTGCTGGTTAGCAACCTCCCAATTTTTAACAATTTGAGGGAAAAGGAAATCAGAAAGAACATGTCGCACACTTCGTGGAGACATGCAATTATGTTGGGACATATGGAGACTATCTTGTTAAAAAGTTTGTCCGCTCTCTAAAAGGAAATGCCTTTGATTGGTAAATGGCTCTCGAACCTAAGTCTATTCATAGTTCGGAGCAACTAGAACATGAGTTTCTCAATCGCTTCTATAGCACAAGGCGCACGGTGAGCATGGTAGAACTAACGAATACTCGCCAAAGGAAGGATGAACCGGTCATAGATTTCATAAATCGATGGAGGAACACGAGCCTAAATTGCAAGGAAAGTCTTAGTAAAGCTTCTGCAATCAAAATGTGTATTCAAGGAATGCACTGGGAGCTTCTTTACCTCTTGTAAGGAATAAAACTATAATCTTTCGAGGATCTAGCTACTCGCGCTCATGATATGGAGTTGAGCATGTCATCTGCCGGATAAGATATGATATTTGTCAATGATCCTCGCAAAGGAAGGGACAAGCAGGAACCCAAGAGATGGAGCAAGTTTCTGCTCAGAAATGACAACAAAGAATCGATGAGTTTAAATGTGTCACCCGCAAATTTCACCACGAATGAGGGCGTAAAACATAATGTGAGAACTACTTTCCAACAAAGTTCAAATCAAAAGTCGACGCTAAGGGATATTCAAGGAAAAAAGTATCCCTTCTTGGATTCTGAAGTTTCTGAAATTTTTGATGAATTGGTTGAGTTAAAGATCATTGACTTGCTAGAGATGAAGCGAACCGATGAAGCTGGAAAAATTGATGACCCAAATTATTGCAAGTATCACAGACTTGTGAGTCACCCTCTTGAAAAATGTTTTGACTTTACGGATAGAGTGATGTGATTGGTTAATGAAAATGAAATTATCCTTGATGATGAGAACGCTAGTTCTAACTAGATCTCTATCACGTTTGGGTCATTGGATCCGGTCCAAGTATATATCTCTGAAAAGCATGAAAAAGAGCCAGTATAACAGGACGTTGACATAGATGGTGATGAGGGTTGGATTCTTGTAGCTAGGCGAAGACACAACAAGTCAAGCTTATGAAAATAATTATCCGAGCAACCAATTAGAGGAAAAATGGTGAAGAAATCAGAGAAGCAAAAACCAATTAAGTGCCCCAAAAGGGCAAAGGTTGAAGTGTATCACTACAAGAAACCTCGACGTTCTGTGACTCTAGAGGAATTCTTGCCAAGCTCGTTCGACACAAAGTCTACTCAAGGCAATGTTGAGGCATCATGTTTCAATGTGGATAAAGAACAAATAATGAAGGTCCCTCCTACTGTAAAAGAAGGAACAACGAGTGAATCTTCACAAAAAATATCTCATAGGGAAGAAGAAAAAGAAACAAGGGAAATCTCAGAAATGATGTCTCTTTCATCTTTAGAAAAATCTATTGAACTTTCTTTTCAAGAATAATATGTCTGTTATACTAAAATCACATTTACAGATAACGATCTTCTATTTGGTGAAACACTACAGAATCGTCCTTTGTATATGGTGGATCATGTGCCAGAGAAGAGGAAGATAAATAGTATCTTAATAGATGAAGGATCTACATTCAACATTTTGTCTATCCACACATTGAATGAACTTGGCATCACGACTGGGGAACTTAGTGAAAGTCGTCTGTTGATACAAGGATTTAATCATGGCGGGAAGAGGTTCATAGGATCTATTAGTTAGAGATCCACATCGGAGATTTGCGATCAAGCGCATGGATGCATGTGATTGACGCAAAGACATCATAAAATATATTACTTAGCAGGCCTTGGTACATGAGTAAAGAATTGTCTCATCTTCTTACTATCCATGTTTGAAATATCTTGAAGGTGGAACTGAAGAAATATAGCTGAAGATAATAATCCTTTTACCGAAATGGAGACACACTTCGAAGATGCAAAATTCTATTTGAGATGTTATGTTTTTAAAGGGATAAAATCCAATGATGTCAAATCAATCAAGATTGATAAGATCATAAGCAGAAGAATTGATGCGTCTATCGAAAAGGTGAAAATTGACACTAAAGACACTTATCCCATTCTTAATGAAGGAAAGATCCTGTCTTCAAAGAAGAAGCAGACTTCTAGGCTTTGCTATGTACCAAAAGCGAAGAAAGAACAAGATCAACCACCTAACCTTGAAGAAAATGCATTAAGAGGGCTAACTCTTCCTATCAAACGGATTGATGCAATGAACATGTCTTTAAAGTTGCTAGAAAAGTCAGTCGCTCAAGATCAAGTGCTAGATAAAGCTCTCCCTACAAAACGCACAAGAGAAGGTTTTGATCCCAATGCCTACAAGTTATTTGTGAAGGCAGGATACAACCCTAGTGAGCCATCAGCGCTAGGGAAACTCCCATAAGAAGATACAACTAGGAAAGCGCGTGAAGGCCTAGGTTATAGCCAACCGCCGCCAATTCGCATTTCCATAAGAAGGGCCAATAATAATCATATAACTTTTGAAGATAACGTCACTGCTCCCAATAAAAGTCCTTCCGTCTTTGATCGATCTGGTGAAGCGACAACAAGAATTTATGTGTTTGAGAGGTTAGCTCCTCTGAAGAAGAATAAGAAGAACCTGAGAAGTTATTCAAAAGTTACAACGCCTACTTCACATCTGATTCGAAAGGATTTAAGAAGTTTGATTCCTTCTAGGATGAGGTGACGAGTGGAACTTGTGGTTTCCTGTAAAAAGGAACTCAAGGTAAAGAATCATATTGTGGTTTACACCAAAGAGCGCGAGGAAGATGAAGAAAGTGTAAGTTCCTCAAATCATGTTACAATCCAAAATGAGTACGATTCTTTGCCTCAAAAAAAGATTGAGGAAGCGGTAGAAGATATTGTCTTGTGTTTTCATTTATCAGTCAATGACAATGATCCTGTGGAAGAGGAAGATGCTAAAGATGCTCCACCAGAACTTGAAGAAGGAGTAAAGATCATAATAGATCATTTGAAAGAAGTTAACCTTGGCACTGATGAAGACCCCAATCAAACTTACTTGAGTGCGTTTCTAGAAAGTGATGAAGAAGTCTCTTACACGAATATACTCAAAGAATATAAATATGTATTCGCTTGGAATTATAAAGAAATGCCGGGATTGAATCCTAGAGTAGCGGTCCATAAATTTGTAATAAAAAATGGTTCTCTTCCTGTTAAACAAGCTCAAAGATGTTTTAGACCAGACTTGATTCTGTTGATAGAAAATGAAGTTAACAAACTCATTGAGACAAGCTTTATTAGTGAGGTCAAATATCCTACATGGATTTGAAGTATTGTTCCTTTGAGGAAGAAGAATGGTCAAATTCGAGTTTGCGTTGACTTTAGAGATCTCAATATTGCATGACCTAAAGATGAGTTTCCTCTTCCATTCCAGAGTTGATGATTGATGCCACCATTGTTTATAAGGCATTGTCGTTCATGGATGGTTCTTCTGGATATAATAAAATCCGCATGTCACTAAAAGATGAAGAACTCACTGCATTTCGCACGTCAAAAGGTATTTATTGGTACAAAGTGATGCCATTTTGTTTAAAGAATGTTGGCGCCACATATCAAAGGGCTATGCAAAATATCTTTGACGACTTGCTCCATAAAAATGTTGAATGTTATGTTGATGATTTGGTAGGAAAGTCGAGGAAGAGGGGTGATCATTTGGAAGACATAAGGATGGTGTTTGGGTTACTCCGAAGATATTAATTAAGGATGAATCCATTGAAATGTATCTTCGGAGTTACTTCCGGCAAGTTCGTTGGCTTTATTGTGTGACATCGAGGGATTGCAATTGATCAAGACGAAGTCGATGCATTATCAAAGATGTCTGAACCTCGAGATATTCATGAGTTAAAAAGTCTCCTAGGAAAGTTAGCCTACTTGAGAAGCTTCATCTCAAATCTAGCGGGGAGATGTCAACCATTCAGTCATCTCATGAAGAAAGGTGCTCCTTTTAGTTGGTACCAAACATGTAACGAAGCCTTTAAAAGTATCAAATTGTATCTAGTGAAACCTCCGGTTTTGGCAGCCCCTATACCTGGAAACCATTGATACTCTACATTGCAGCACAAGAAAGGTCTGTAGAAGCCATGTTAGCTCAAGAGAATAGTCAAGGCAAAGAAAATGCTCTTTATTACTTAAGTAGATTAATGAAGCCAAATGAGCTAAACTATTCGCCAATTAAAATGTTATGCTTGACACTGACCTTCTCAATTCAAAAGATGAAGCATTATTTTCAAGCTCATGTTGTCCGCCTTATTTCTAGAGCAAATCCCATCAAGTTTTTTAGGTCAAAACCTGTCCTTAGTGACTGACTAGCAACATGGTACCTCCAATTCCAACAATTTGAGATTGTGTACATCCCTCAAAAATCCGTGAATGGACAAGCACTAGCGCTTTTCTTAGCATACCATCCTATACCAAATGATTGGGAGTTAACTGATGAGTTTCCTGATGAAGATGCAATGTTAATTGAAGTTCAACCTCCTTGAAAACTGTACTTTGACGGGGCTGCACATCGCGGCAGAGGTGGTGCTTGCGTGGTGTTCGTCACTTCACAAGAAGAAATTATACCATTCTCTTTTATACTAAAACATTGTTGCTCCAATAATGTCGCTGAATATCAAGCACTAATACTTGGCTTGAAATGGCCGTTGACATGAAACAATTACAGTTACAGGTCTTTGGTGACTCTCAATTGGTGATTAATCAACTCTTTGGAAGTTATGAGGTAAAAAAATCTTGAATTCTTCCCTTATCATGATTATGCTCAAAAGTTTATAAGATGGCTTGGAGATGTAACCCTTCAACATGTGCATAGAATAGAGAATAAGAAAGTTGATGCATTGGCTACTCTAGCTTCAACGCTAAACCTTCATGATAAAATGCAAGTAACTATCTGTCAAAAATGGATAGCACCACCGTAAAATGAGGAAGAATATATTGAAAATAAGCTTGATCATATCATCTCCATTGTTGAAGCCGAGAAGGAACATCGGAGACAACCCATCATTGACTACCTATGTTATGGGATACTTCCAGAAAATCCAAGAAGAAGAACTGACATACGTCGTCGTGCACCTCCTTTCCTTTACAACAAGGACACATTATATAGGAGATCATTTGAGGGTATGTTATTACGATGTTTGGGAAAGGAAGAAGCGATTCAGGCTCTGCAAGAAGCACACTCAGGAGTATGTGGATCAAATCAATCTGGACCAAAACATCACTTTAACATAAAAAGTATGGGGTATTACTGGCCAACCATGGTGAAAGATTTCTTATATTAAGCTAGGAGGTGCGATGCTTGTCAATTTCGTGCGAATTTCATTCATCATCCACTCGAAGTATTGCACCTAACCATCGCATCTTGGCCATTTGACGCTTGGGGACTGCATATTGTAGAACCATTACAAAGTCTTCTGGTGGACACTTGTACATCTTGGCTGCAACTGATTACTTTTCAAAATGGGCCGCAGCTGTCGCTCTTAAAGAGGTGAATTAAGATAATGTTGCAAATTTTATCCGAGTAAATATTATCTAGCGCTTTGGCATCCCTCTCTATATAATAATAGACAATGGCAAAGCATTTGATAACAAGTTAATTAACAAGATTTGTGATCTTTTTGACTTTAAGCTACGTAAATCTTCTATGTAGCATGCTGCCGCAAATGGTCTTGCTGAAGCATTCAATAAGACTCTATGCAACTTGCTCAAGAAAGTTGTCTCCAAATACAAACGGGATTGGCATAAAAGAACGGAAGAATCTTTGTAGGCATATAGGATAACATATCGCACACCAACTTAAGCAACACCATATTCACTTGCTTTTGGAGTTGAAGAAGTCCTGCCACTCGACGTCAAATACCCTCCTTAAGACTTGCTTTTCAAGAAGGGCTCATTGAGGAAGAAAATGCTCGATTGCGTCTTGCTGAGTTAGAAGCACTTGATGGAAAGAGGTTAGAATCCCAACCAAACCTTGAATGTTATAAAGATCGTCTATTCCGTGCTTTTAAAAAGAAGGTTCGCTTGAGGTGATTTCATGTTGGAGATCAATTTCTCGCGATTTGAAGACACATCATTACTTCGCACAAGTCTTGGGGAAAATTTACCTCAAAGTGGGATGGACCATATGTCGTACAAGAAGTATATTCAAATAGTGCTTACAAGCTTGTTGATGCTGATGGCTTAAGGATCGATCCTATTAATGCCAAATTCCTAAAGATATGCTTTCCTTGAAGTAAGATGATGCTCCTTAAGGTACGAGCCTAAACTGCATGTCACTCCTGGACCGCAACAGTATAAACTATGTACGGCACCACCACAAAAAAATCACTCAAATCCCCAGAACTACGTTGTGACTTGATCCTCTTCACCGGGGTACGTAGGCACTTAGAACCATATTCTAAGTTCAGGTTCATGAGTGTCAAAAAAATGTTCCCACTTGATATATTGCATGAAATTCAAAGCGATATATATTTTATTTTATCTTTTGTCTCATCAAACTTAAGACTTGCACGAACTATTGATTGGTCAATGAAGAGGGCAAACCTTTATAAAATATAAGTCTCTTATAAGTACAGTTGAAATCTTTAAATTAAATCAAGTTTGCAAATTGAAGTCTTTATATTCTTCGAGTTTATTATTTGATGTACCCAAATGCTCCAAGTATAGAAGTTTAAGTATTCAAATCCTTTAAGTATAAAGGTAAGACTTCAAGTATGTAAGTAGAAGTCTTCAAAGTCTCTAAATGCGCATGTAATTGAATTTCATGCCTTAAGGTGGGCGATATTTTTCACTTTGCACCTCAAGCTAGAGTTTCCATTAGTGTATACTTAAAAGGATCTTTAAATTTTCATGCCTTAAGATGGACAAGATTTGTCCTTTGCACCTTAAGTTGGCCTTTTGACTGGTGTATATTTAAAAAGATCTTTAAATTTTCATGCCTTAAGTTGGACTATATTAGTCCCTTTGCAGCTTAAGCTAGATTTGTTGCGATTTTATCATTCAACGAATCTTTAAATTTCTATGCCTTATGGTAGGCAAACCTGTCCCTTTGCACCTTAAGCTAAAGTTTTCACGGATTTATATTTAAAATATCTTTAAATTTTCATGTCTTAAGGTGGACAATATTTGCCCCTTTGCACCTTAAACTAGTCTTTTCATGGATTATCCTGCCTTGAGTTTATTTTCAAGGTGGGAGCGTTACACGGTATTCTAGTAAATCTTCAAGTTGGTTAAACATTCGGGACCTTGTAACACCTTGAGTTTATTTTCAAGGCGGGAGGGTTTCATGGTATGCTATTAAAGCTTCAAGATGGTTAAGCATTCAGGACCTTGTAACACCTTGAGTTTGTTTTCAAGGCGGAAGAATTACACGGTATTCTAGTAAAGCTTCAAGTTGGTTATATATTCGGAAGTTTGTAACACCTTGATTTTATTTTCAAGGGGGGAGCGTTACACGGTATTCTAGTAAAGCTTCAAGTTGGTTAAGCATCCGGGACCTTGTAACACCTTGAATTTGTTTTCAAGGTGGGAGCGTTACACGATATTCTAGTAAAGCTTCAAGTTTGTTAAACATTCGGAACCTTGTAACACCTTGAGTTTATTTCCAAGGGGGGGGGAGCGTTTCACGGTATTCAAGAAAATCTTCAAGTTTGATAAGCATTCGAGATATTGTAACACCTTGAGTTTATTTTTAAGGCGGGAGCGTTACACGGTATTCTAGTAAAGTTTCAACTTGGCCAAGCATTCCTGACATTGTAACACCTTGAGTTTATTTTCAAGGAGGGAGCGTAACACGGTATTCTAGTAAAGCTTCAAGTTGGATAAGCATTCGAGATCTTGTAACACCTTGAGTTTATTTTCAAGGTTGGAGCGTTACACGGTATTCTAGAAAATCTTTAAGTTGGTTAAGCATTCGGGACCTTGTAACACCGTAAGTTCATATTCAAGGCGGGAGCATTACACTGTATTCTAGTAAAGCTTCATTGTTAAAAACATGGGACCTTGTTGCACCTTGAGTTTGTTTTCAAGGTGGGAGTGTTACACAACATTTTAGTAAAATTTCAAATTGGTTAATCATTCGGGGCCATGGAATACCTTTAGAGTATTATATATTTAATTTATTAAGGCATGGACGTTAAGAACATTTTTATGTGATAAATCCTTCCATTATGTAGCCTCCTTAAAATATAAAATTTCTTTTGCTGATCTAAATAAAAAAAAAGGGAGGAAAATACGAGTGAAGGAGAGATTGTTACCCGTCAAGTTTTTTGAGACCCGGAAGGTATTAAATCTTGCATATTGGATGTGATTTAGACCTTTATGTATAGATTTGGAATAATCAAGCAGATTGTAATTTCGTTGTTCCTACGTCAAGACATGAGACTTTTAGTAAGTCACACAAATCTGAAAATTTTTAGCATGGCAGAATCTAGAGCTAACTTTAAAAAAACATCTAGAAAGATTCTGAAGGTATTAAATTTTGAATTTTTGATATGTTAGATATCGAAGAGTATACTTTCTTTAAAATTAAACGGTTCTTTATTTTTATTTTTCTACAATGAGATATGAATTTTCTACGACGGACATGTCAGGCTGTAAAAAAAAGTGACGCATTTTTAGCATGACAGAATCTAGACATAACTTAAAAAAATCATCTAGAAAGTTTCTGAATGTATTAAATTTTGAATTTTGGATATTTTAGAGATCGGAAAGTCTAGTTTATAAAAAATTTAACGGTTCATGATTTTGATTTTTGTACAATAGGATATGAATTTTCTACGACAGACATGTCATGCTGTAAAAAAGTTACGAAAATAAATAAAAAAAGAGGAAAATTACCTTGAGTGTGCCCTTATCGTCGTAGGTTCACAATCTGTAATTGAAGATAAAATTATGGTGACAATGTATCTATTTATAGATGTCATTTGGTGGGATAAAATCTTTCTCCCAGTTCAATTACAATTTCTTTTTTGCTTGAGAAATAAAACATATATATGAATATAAAATTGAGTAGGATTACAATTCATAGTTGAATTATAATTTACAATTGTTAATTCAATTGTAATTAATTTTTAACTAAGGTGAATTTAGTAACATGTTAATGCTTCAAGCCTAGTCTCTAAAAGATAAAATATCTCGACAAGACTTGAAGCAGGGGACATTTGTAATCATTTAAA
Organism: Solanum pennellii; assembly: GCF_001406875.1. Classification (NCBI taxonomy): domain Eukaryota; kingdom Viridiplantae; phylum Streptophyta; class Magnoliopsida; order Solanales; family Solanaceae; genus Solanum; species Solanum pennellii. The sequence continues at coordinate 56,329,023 of NC_028640.1, forward strand.
ATTTAGTAAATATAAGTTTATGAAATGATTTTGATTATATTGAATTCATAAATATATTAATCCAAATAAATATTGTAGATTTATATAATTGAGTTAAATATTTATGTCCAATAAATATGAATTTAATTAAAGTCTAAATTAATTGATTTGGGCTACATTGGATGAACCAAATTTGTTAAACCCAATATCATCTCATTCTAGAGCCCATCTTGGCGCCACCTGTGCAGATGATGTGGCATGTCAAGTCAAATAAGAAAACCAATAGAATCATGACATGTGTCAAAAATGACAATCCTGCTCCATAAAGCCCAAATGTCATGTCACTTAAATCTGATTGGATGAACCGAATCCTATTCCAATCGCTGCTCCTCTATTCTAAAACTATAAATAGTGGTACTCATAATTAAGAAAAGAGAGAGAAAATTCTAAACAAGAAACTAGAGAAACTCCGTGGTACAAACGCCATTTAATTCTCTACAAAGCTACAAGTTTAAGAATTCAAACATTTAAGTTCAAGAACGATCAAGATCAAGATCACCGAATTTAAGAATAAGCTCGAAGCCCTTGAATTCAAATAAAAGTCAAGATCAAGATAAAGTTCAAGTTCAAGTTCATCATATATTCAAGAGCAAGCTTTAAAGCCCTTGAATTTATACTTGAAAAGGCAAATTCAAAGGAATTATACAGATTGTAACACTCACATTTGAAACAATAAAATTGATGATTGTTGCTATAATTTTCCGTTCTCGATTATTATTTTCTCGACGCGAATTTTATTGGGTACACCAACCTCCGCCCTACCCACCCCACCCTACCAGCCCCCAACCCACCCCCTACCAGCCCCCAAACCCCAATACA
>NC_028640.1:56330153-56338858 GCF_001406875.1 Solanum pennellii
CCCCCCTCACGAACTTATTTTTTACTCTAGTAAAAAATAAAAAAAAATTCTCAAAAACATATTTCCTAAAAAATAAATCACTAAAATATTTTTTCGGAAAATATTTTCTACTTAACAACCAAACACGAGAAAATAAATCAAATATTTACTTGTTTTCTAGGAAAACATTTTCTAACAACATTTTCAAGGAAAAACATTTTCCTTCATACCATACACAACCTCAGTGTAAGTTTCTTTTTCTATAAGTCACTAATCAATAAAGAGATGATTAACATTTTTCTATGTTGTATTCATGCAGCAAATACAACTCTAAAATCCTTAACCTAGATATAAGATTATTCAGAGGGAATTTCTTTTTGGCCAAAAAATTTCACCTAAAAAGCATACTTTAAAATAAATCTCCTTGACCCATATATAATTAAGGATAGGAGAGGTTGTACCTTTATTTCTAAAGAATATTTATACTACTAGTTTTATGATTCTGTAAATTTTGCTGATATGTGTACGTTAAATTCATTAATAAACAATGATATTTCAAAGAAAGGCCATATTGGAAAGAAATGTTGTCATTAAGAAGGATTTTTTTTAAAAAAAAACTTTGATTATTTTTTGCATGATTGTGATGTTTCATCATAAAGGAAGGTTCATTAATATATGTATTCCAAGACATCAAAAAGACATTTGGATCTAAAGAGAGTCTATTGAAGAATTCCTTAATCATTTATTTTTCTGAGTGAATTTCCATAGCGAGATCAACATTCATCTTAGTTATGACTTATTTCCTCTAAATTCTTCACAACTCTCTTCGCTTACATAGAGGTGAATCTAGAATCTTGATTTTATTGTTATGAATTCTAAAAAGATAACTTGGTGGGTTTTGAAAAGGTATCATTTTCTAGAGTACAAATTTACAAACTCAAGATTCGGGATCCGCATCTATGTAAGCACAATTTTTAATTACAGGGAAGAAAGTAATGAAGCCTTAAGAAGAAATAACAGATATGGATGTTGGTGTTGATGTTTCTATGGGAATTCACATGGAATAAGGAATAACTACATAAATCTTCAACAATCTCTCTTTCGATTCAAATATGTTATGAAGTCTTGGATGAAACTGATCAACGAATGTAACTTCATAATGAAGCCTCTCAATCATGCCCAGCATAACCAAAAATCTTTAAAAAAAATCTTAATGAAAACCTTTCCTTCAATACGGTCTTTCAGAATTGCTTTCCAAATTCTGCACACATCACTGAAGTTAAAAAAAAATAGTTCAAGTTAAACAAAAAAACTGAACATCCTGATAAAAAGAACATGAAGAGTGTATATCCTTAAGATTAGGACTAGCGTTTAAACATTGATGTAGCATAAGATTAATTATATTACTATAGGCTTGGATTGTAGACTCTATTCTCAATCTAATTAATGAAAGCAGGATCATATAGTAAAAAGACCATCTCAAGTAGAAAAAGCAAAAGGAGAAAACAAAAAGAGTTATATGATTATTACACATAATATTATTCGTTAATCTTTTCATGATACTCCCTATATTCCTAAGAAGTATAATTTGTTAGGCAATGCACACGTATTAAGAAAATATTTCTGAACATACTATAAATCATTATTTCCACTATTATCCTTTGTGACATTAGAAATATAACTTTGTGAGTAGTGAACTCATCTCTTAGAAAATATATAAGAAAATGGTAAATTTGAAAAAATATTTAAAAATTCTATCTTGAACTTTGAATAGTTCAACTATTTTAAACAATTAAAAGATATTTAAAAAATCAGTTAATGTGAAATAAAATGAGTATCATGTTTCAAGTTCATGAATCAAATCATATTCCTTTTCAAAAAAAAAAAACAATTGAAGTGTTTTTGAATATTAACTTCTAAAATATATTGTGATTTATTGATGAAAATGTGCATAAATATGGGTCAATCCATTTTCAACTCAATCCATTGGTAACCTAGTTCCTTTTTTATTTTTATTTTAGGGTAGGGGAAGATGAAATTTGGCGAGGCGATAACCTAATGTATTGTCATTTAAAAAAGTTTATCATCATATATTCACAAATAAAAATATTACAACACTAAGCATTTGTATGGTTTTTCGCTTGTTAGTAGAAGAATATTTAAATGAAGCAGAGATATAGAGTAAGCTTCTTTTGTATTTTTACATTATATATTCATGCAACAATAAAAACTTTAAAATTAGTTAATTTTGACATTATTCAGAGGCAATATTTTTGCCAATAAATCTCATGTAAGAAAAGATACTTTAAAATAAATCTTCTTGAACCATAATTATTAAGGATTGGAGAGGTGATACATTTATTTCTAAAGGCATCATATGCAGCTGAACAAGAAAACTTAGCATTGTTGCTGAAATCCAAACTAATTTTAATATTCCTCCAATAGCATTCCACAAACCTTCTCTTACCTTTTTATTATAAAAAAACATTGTACAATTAAAATTTAATTCTTTTTAATTATGCTTAACATGGATTACCAACAACATTTTCAATCCCATGTCACCATAAAATGATAACACATATCAGGTCAACCCAAAGGCTACACTTATGAAAAATTTGTTCGTTAAGAGGCTTAAAACATTCTTTCGTAAAATGAATCAAAGATTTATATAAATGAATTTAACATAAGCATATCACTTGCATTATTTAGATGTGTGTTACGGTTACATAACATGGAAAACATTGTTTCACTTCATTAGTGGTGAAGGGTAAAATAATCTTTCGGAAGTTTAAATGAAAACAATGATATTAGATAGTGTGATGATAACTCCTAAAATTTCTTAAGATATAGATGATTTAAAACTATATATTTTATTAAACATGAATAAATACCTTTTTGTAGAATGGAAATACTAGATCTTATCCCTGTTACTCAATAAATAAATTTAGCATCTTTTTTAGGTTAAAATGGCTTTCTTAAATCTAAGGAGAAAATTAAAATTTACAGACTAATTTTATTTTTAACACAGAAAAAATTTGATAGGATAGGAGGATGTATATCGAACTTTTTTCATGGGTATATTTATTATGGAATTATATTGAATCATTTGCAGAAGGTAATTCATTTAAACATGACTCTAGAATTTTAAAAAAATAAAGTCATCTAAGAATAAAATCAAGACATGAACCACAAATAGTATTTGACATAGAAACAAAAGATGGTTAATCGAAAGCACTGAAACCTTGCTACCTCATGGATTTGGTTTTGTAAAAATCTATGGAGACGATTAAGGGTGAAAATTAATTTTGTCATCGTCACAGACGTCCTCCTCTTCACTTGAATGAGTTCTCTTTATCTCAGTCGCTTCATATGGAAGGCATAGAGTATGATGTGATGTGATTAGTAGAAAACAACTATATATATAAAATAGAAATAGGACTCTACGGTTTTTTGAAGATTCTACTAACTTTTCTAAAAGGGACATTTTCAAAACATAATTTGCAAACTAGCTCCAAGTCTTAATTTATTGGTGCAAAAAACACCATTTATCATTTAAAGTTAAAAAATTGTAAATCTTTATACCATGGTCTAAAATAATGTTAAATATTTTCTACAATCAAAACCTTATAAGACTAACATCTCAGCCTCAATGTATTATTGAAAATTAGTTTTTCCATCTTTGAAGTTTAAATTACATGATTTAAAATAAAAAAGAATAAATTTATTCCCATCCAATATCTCAATTTTTCATCTCTAGACCCCCTTCTTAAAAACAAATTAGGTCATTCATCAAATAGTTACTCTCCATTGATAAAATAATTCCTTAGTTCATCTATTATATTATTGTTAGTTGTCAACCATTGTTATTCAATTCTTTAGTCATGAGAAAACGACCACACAAAGCACACACGCACGCGCGCGCACACACACACAACACACATGCGCGCACGCGCACACACACACTCGCACACATGCCCAAACATGCACAAAATCCTATACAAGCACATACAAGCACGCCCCCACAAACACATGGGCACCTACATACGCAAGCACACACGCACGTATGCACACACCCACATACATGCGCACGCACGCACCCACACGCACACACCCACACACGCACACACACACAAACACGCACACATATACACTCTCTCACACACACACGCACGCGCGCACAGTCACGGGCACACACACTCATACACACGCACACACACACCGCCACACACACACGCACACGCACACACATGCACACATATGTACCACACACACACACAAATAAACATGCATGCACGCACACTCACACACACGCGCACATACACACACACAAACTCACACCCACCCACACACATGCACACACACGCGCACAAATGCGCGCATGCATGCACACACACACCCATACCCCCCTACACACCCACATATGCGCACACATGCATGTACTCACACACGCACGTGCACTCAAACACATGCTCGCACGGTAGGTCGCATGCACACACGCGCGGACACACACGGATGCACACACACACACACAGAGGCACACACACGCAAACACACAAGCACATACTCACACACGTGCACACACACAAGCACACATGCCATACACATACACACCCACATATGCATACACATGTGCACACGCACGCACATACGAACATACGTGCGCACACACGTACACACACGTACACACACACTCACACACATACATCCACACACATGCACACACATCCACACACACGGACACACACACACATACATACGCACACACATGCACATACACGCGTGTGCGCATGCACACACACTTACACACGCACACACATACGTACGCCACACACAAACATATGCGAACACACACACACACACACACGCGGGCGCACACACATAAACACAAAGGATAGACTACTATTTGATTATGCTCACACACAAGATAGACTACTATTTGGCTATAAAATAATAAAATTATATAAGGTCACTTAATATTATTTACACTAATTAAATATTCTATTATATGAGAGTCTCTTTCTTGTTTAGTTTTTGGTAAAAAACAAATATTTGAAAATGATACATGGATTGTTGTGAAATTGTTGTTTAGTATGTGGGTACAGGGGTAGTATAGTACATATTACAAAAGACACTAGCAGTAGATTACTTTGGTAGGTTAAAAAAGCAGTTCCCTCCTTGTTTGCTTTTCTATTTTTGGACACAAACAAAGGTTAAACTACCCAATGGTTAATAGAAATGATTGTTTATTGAATTGACCCCATCCTTAGCTACATCGTAAGTCACTTTGTTCTCCACTCGATATCTACTCTAGCTAGCGGGTTCCATAGTTGAAAAGTAGTGCCCTTCAATAATTTAAGATGTTAGATAGAGAAGGACAGTCATTTTTTAATAATGTGTAATTTCCTTACAATGTACACTAATTTATAATGGAATCAACATATTGTCTAGTTCAATTTTAGCCCATATAATAGGCCACATATCTTTTTTTGATCATTGTAGCTTTGAAGATATTCCCCCTGAATGTAGCTATCAAATTCCTTTCTGTATCACGAATTTGACTCCTCATATGCCTCATTTTCGTAATTCTATATTGAATGATTCTTCTGTATTTAGTTGAAATCCTATTGATGGTAGTTTCCGTTTAACAAGATTAGCCTTATTTTATATTTGCCACATTATTACTTGTATAAAATTATTTTTTCTGGATGACATTCCATTTAACCTATCAAATACTTTTTCCATATATAATTAGATGATCATAGTTGCATAATGTCCACTAATATGTTCGATGTGAGTAATTATTTGCTTAAGTATTATAATGTTGTTGGCCTTTGATGGCCACTAGGTGGTATAACCAAGAACCCTTTTGGATTTGCAGGGCAACAATATTATTTCTTCTGCTTTGGTTGAGAGTTGTTGTATGGAAAAACTTAGTGTTGGAGTCAGCTTCACTGAGCCTATCAAGTCTAGATTTTAGATTGTAGAAATCTTTCTCTAATATAAGTATAACTTTGTATTTGTTAAGTTAGGTCAAGCAATTGTTTTGATAGGAAGTAGTTGGAGTAAAATTCGATGATTTTTGATACACTCGATTCCTCGGTGGAGTTTTTTGTTTTTTTAAATTACAAATGTTTCAAAATTTTGTATTATTCCTGATGGTAACATTTCATTCAATAGAAGAGATTACCTATATATGTTTGGTCACTTAAGATAATTCATGTAGATTCGATAAGGTAACTCAGAATGTGAAATCCACATAAATTCAAAGCAAAATATTTTTTTGTTATGCTTACTTTTGTTAGGGAATAGTTATATTAGAATGGACAATGATCCTAATGCCTTTGAGGTAGGTCGTGTACTTTTGCATCTCGATAACTACCAAAACACTTCTCATTTTTTGAAAATTGGTGTAGTATTTCTAAAATAACACTCAGTCTATTTTTATGCACTTATTGAACAACGTATTTTCTACCTTTCAACCCTAAATCAATTAACTCACAGTAACTAACACTACAACAAAAATCACTTTTAGAGGAAATAGATAGACACATTAATAAAAAATATTAAAGTCTTTACCGGCACTAGTTAAGTGCCATTAGATCTAATGTCGCTGAAGTCTTAGGAATATATACAAAGAGTGTTATTTACAATTACAAATATATATTTAGAAGAAATTATTCATTCAATGCCGCTAAAGCTAATTTTTTGTATGGTTTAATCACATCCTTGAAGTCATTTACTTGAGTATTGATAATAGGCCTACCTCTAACATTATCTGTATTGAGTATCACCCCTATTATTCATGCATCTTAGTAGTTGTTATTAATTGTTTTTAAGGTTTCCCTTAAAATATGTCGTACATTAGGTAATAATTTCATATTATCTTTTGATAAGATTTCGAAAACATTGTTGTTGTTTAAAATTGTACCTTTAGTAGATTGTGATGGTGAAGTCGGAGTTACTGCAAAAGATAAGTTAGAGGTTTTTAGGTGTTTTAGTAGGTAATGGAAGATCCTGATGTTTTATATCATGGGTGCTAAATTATATTCTGTTTTAAAATTATTGTATAAAATGGGTGCTTCGTTAATGTATTTGAATGAGTTATTACATGTTGTACCCAAATAATAGTGGTTATTACAAAAAGGCAGTAGGTGCTTAATCACCCATATTTCATAACATACGTCTGCTAATGATACTAGGCGTGTAGGATTTTGTCTGGGCTGCCTTGTGTCGCCTTACTATTTACGATAGTTGTGGCGGAGTTATTTTTATCTTTATTTTTTTAGTTTAATTATATTTTTGACATTGTTATTTGTAATACTGGGACTTTATTAGTGTATTCATTTCTTTAAGCTCTTTGTAGAGAATGTTGTTGATTGACACCGCTTCGAGATAACTCGGTTTTGATGAGGACATTTCCTGTATTTGTAGATTTTCGAGTCAAGAAACTTACTTGTATTAGATCGGATAAATTGATGCTAATACTTTTATCACTTGAGCTAGAATTCTAAGGTTGGATTTTTTTCATAATTCCTTTTCTCTGTAAATACTAGAAGCTGCCACAATTGGTAGGTGCTTCATCTTGTGTTGGAGTGGTTCTCTGTTGTAGCTAAGTTGTTTATTGGATTTTCCTTTTTGCAAATGTATTAGTTTTTCCAATGATACCACATTTGGTGCAAGTATATATACTATGTCCTTCATAGACAATGAGTGTGTATGATATGCGCAATGCATAGGATGTATATCGATCTTTACTAACATCCCTAATTGATTCCCTACTTGACCTAAGATTCCATGGTCATAGAATCCCGTTGTAGTTAGGGTAGTATGATCCTGAAGTGAAATTGGGGTGAATTGCTTTTTTTGATTTTTTTTCATCAAATAGTTGACTTAGAAGCGGTGCTAGTTAACTTTTGGTTTCTATGAATAAACAAACAGAAATGAAAGGGTAGAAGGTAAACTTGACGTAGGGTGTTTGTATACTAGTTCTGATCCAATGTAGATCTTACGTACCGTGTTTTCTAGTCCTTTTGAACTTTATAGTAAATACAAGTTTTGATTATAGTTTCTATATCTACATTCAACTTTTTTTCTCTCTCTCTTTTCTTTTGATACCAAGCCTCACCAACAATATTTTTTAGACTCATGTAAATCTTCTCTTTATCAGACGTTGGCTTTTAAATAGTGTTGTGTTTTTAAGACTTCAATCATCCAGGTGAAGATATGGAAACCCGAGAACTTTTATCCTTTAAAAAAAAGTCGTAGAGATTTATATTATACAAGAATAACGTTAAGGCTAATCTTTATCTTCCTTCTTGTTTCTTCCGAGATCTTTATTTATCCTAGATGATTAACTTTTTCCGTGATGAAATAAACACTGATTTAGTTGAACTGATTGAAGCCATTATATCTTCCTTGAATCAAACAGGTTTCTTTTTAATTTTCATATTTTTGTATTATTAAACCATTCACATTTGTAAAATCATCATGGAGTGTATTACAGACTATGTACAAAAAATTGTTGCTTCACATGAAATTGTACGTGGTTGTGCAAGTAATATGGAAAGAACTTGATGATCTAACACAAATGACTTGTCAATTAATTATTCTTACAAAATTATTAGTTCTAATTATTTATTTAAGGGAGGCCTTCACACACACACACACACACACGCACGCACACACACACACACGCGCACCCACACACACACACACACACACACACA
>NC_028640.1:56339544-56412330 GCF_001406875.1 Solanum pennellii
CACCCACCCACCCACACCCACACACACACACACATCCACACACACACACCCACACACACACGTACACACACACACACACGCACGCACACACACACAGACACACACACACACACACACACAATATCTTCTGCTTATGGTGTGAAGGTTTTATTACAGTACTTACCTCCATGTCGGTACTCCAGTCAGAATCTACTAACTCTGCAATAGTCAACCGATTTTCAAATATAGCTTCTGCAATGGGAACGTCACTTGCATTTGCACTCTCAGTAGTCTGTACATCAACTCTCTTCTTTGAGAACATATGAAGCAATGAGGTGATGTTGTCCATTTTAAGATTAACATACAATTTGCATACTGCAGTGGGGGCAAAATTCAGTGCACCTATTTTGAAAAAAACAAACTTAAATATCACAATGTCGTAGATATCTAACAACTAAAAGTTTCCAGTTTGTTGAGAAGAAGTAGTTACCTCTTAATTCTTTTAGAGTTGTAGCAGTTTCGATGACAATGTATGGTTCGAAGAGTATGGGATATACGTAGGGGTAAAATACTTTGCCCTGATCCACCCAAAAAGTTATTCGTGCTTTGATATTAATGTCCTCACTAAAAGAGAATTATATGCAACTTCTTTGGGATGAATAAATTGGTATGCAATGTGAATGTCAGAACACTATTATGGATCAGTAAGACTGTTTATGTCACGTTTCTTCCACTTTGAACTCATACTCTCTAGATAACCGATTCTAAGTAAGAATCCAACCACATCTACAACATAACGAGGGAAATAATTTATCGTATACGTTGGAGATGGTGTGTAATGTAATTGGCAGGAATGAATGTTCCAGATAGGACGATGATGTGGTTAACCCTAGAGCGAATCAATACTGGTTGAATACCATTTACAGGGATTTGAACAATATTATTCTGTAGTTTTTTGATGGATTTATCCGCAAGAATGTTACTTTAATGATTTGACTACACTGATATGCATTCACCGGTTATTTGTGAGTGATTGCATAACATTTTCTCTACTTTTCTCGGAACTTGTTAATTTGATTCTTCCAGATTATCGTGTGCATCAAAGTTTCATATTAGAAGTTAATGTGAAAGAATGTTTTAAATAACCAAATTCACAATGATGTATAATTGAGTATGAACGATGCAGTACCATTTCAAAAGGGGAATAAATACTAGTTGTTTCCAATTGTTAAAAGGCGTCGTTCCGCATATTTGTTTTGTCGCTATTGAGACGATGTGATTATTGGGCTGATACAATGCTAGAGCATTTGTGTTGTTTGGATTGAAATGTAGTTTAATGTAGGGTTTCTCTCTCCTTCACTTAAAAACACAACCTATGATGATTCAAGTCAGACAAAAATAACTAAACTTCATGATAAAAAGAACATATACGCTGTAGAGCCTAAAGTCTAAGATTAGTATTTAAACATTGATGTATCTTAAGAATGACTTATTAATATAAGACTGCACTATTGTCTGAATCTAACTAAAGAAAGCATCACTATACAATGAAAACACCGTCTCAACTATTAGAAAAGAATATGGTGAAAACATGGAGTTATATTATTTTTACACATAATATTATTCTATAATCTTTTCATTGTACTCCTTATTTTCCGTATTAAGTATAATTCTTAAGATAAAACACTCCTATTAAGAAAAATATTCAAGAACATAGGGTAAATCATAATTTCGACTATTGCCCTTCGTGAAATTATAAATATAGGAGAAAATGCACAAGTACTCCACTAGAATATGACCGAAATCACAAAGACACATCTTAATTAAACTGAGGTCCTATTACCCCCTTAACTTATTTCTTTTGTAATTGGGGGCATCTTTTTGGATTATATGACATCCAAATATCTTCTACACGCCTCAACTACATGGAGTGATGTAGTGGGCCACGTGAGACATAAGGTGTCCAAAATTACAAAAAAATAAGTTTACGGGGTAGTAATACCTTAGTTAAGTTAAGGTGTGTCTTTGAAATTTCTTGCATATTCAAGTGGTATACTTGTGCATTTTCCCTAAATATAACTTTGTATGTGGTGAATTGATCTCCTAGAAGATAGAAAACTTCAATATAGGAAAAGGAAAACATGGAAAAAATTTCAAACACCTTTCTCGAAGTTTAAAAAATTCATCTATTTAAACAATGAAAAAAGCTTTAAAATTCTCTTAATGTGGAATAGAATGAGTATGTTTCACACACCTTCTATACTGGCCAAATAAAATTCCCAAAAAACGTTAGTGTTTTTGAATATTAAATGCTAAAGTACATTTTGATTTATTCATGAAAATAGGTGGGTCGATCTATTTTTAATCAAATCCATTGGTTATCTAGTTCATTTTAATAAAATATTTTTTAGGGTAAGAAAGATGAAATGGGGGAGGGTATTACATGGTGGGATATTTAATCTAAACACGGTTAAAAGTTATATAGCCAATCGAATAAGCTACTAAGATTCTATAATACGAATATTAGACATTGGATGAGAAATCACAATAAAAAGAAAAAACGTAGGTGTCGAAATTAAAGGAATTATTATTATCGTATATATTCACAAATTACAATATTACTACTCCAAGCATTTGTAATCTTTTGCTCTTCTGAGTAGACGATTATTGAAATTTAAGAAGAAAAAATATTTAGGGTGTGTTTGGTATGAAGGAAAACATATCCTGGAAGATGTTTTCCAATTCTCTCATGTTTGGTTGGGTCAAATGTTTTGAAAAATATCTTCCAAATCAACTCATTTTCGTTAAATTTAAAGAAAATGACTTCCCTTCTAAACTTAAGGAAAACATTTTATAAAACTCTCTTCCAACCTCCGCCCATCCCACCTCACCCTACCAGCCCCCCTATCCCTACAAAAATATAAGTTCAAATTTTAATTTGTTACGCCTACCATCTACCCCCCCCCCTCCTCCCCACACACGAAAAAAAACGTAATTTTAGTTTTTCAAAAAAAATTCAACTTTATATATTATTTTCGCTCTAGTAAAAAAATAAGATATTTCTCAAAAACATATTTCACTAAAAAATCAAACGATAAAATATTTTTCCGAAATATACTTTCTACTCACCAACCAAACATGAGAAAATAAATCAAATATGTACTTGTTTTCCAGGAAAATCTAAAAATATTTTCCATGAAAAACATTTTCCGTCATACCAAACACACACTTAGAGTAATTTCCTTTTGCTATAAGTCACTATCTATAATGAGATGATTAACATTTTTCTATGTGGTATTCATGCAACAAAAACAACTATAAAAATGACATAATCTAGAACCTAGATATAACATTATTCAGAGGTTCTTTTTTTTTTTTTGCTAACAAATTTCACCTATAAAGCATACTTTAAAATAAATCTTCTTGACCCATATATAATTTTGGATAGGAGAGGTTGTACCTTTAATTCTAAAGAATATTTATACTGCTAGTTTTATGATTCTGTTAATTATGTTTATATGTATACGTTAAAATATTAATAAATTTTAACATTTCAAAGAAAGACCATATTGGAAAGAAAGGTTGTCCTTAAGAAGGAATTTTTTTTGGAATTTTGATTATTTTTTGCATGATTGATATGTTTCATCACAAAGGAAATTTCATTGATAAATGTAATCCAAGAAATCAAAAACACATCTGGATCTAAAGAGAGTCAGTTGCGGAATTCCTTAATTATTGATTCTTCCGAGTGAATTTCCGTAGCAAGATAAACATCCATCTTAGTTATAACTTATTTCCTATGAATTCTTCAAAATTCTCTTCGCTTACGTAGAGGTGAATCCAGAATCTTGAGTTTATGATTATGAAATTCTAAAAAGGTAACTTGTTGGGTTTTGAAAAGGTAACCTTTTCTAGAATCCAAATCTATAAACTCAAGAGTGGGGAGCCGGCATTATGTAAGCACAATTTTTATTTACTGGGAAGAAATTTTTGAAGTCTTAAAAATAAATAACTAATATGGATGTTCATGTTGATGTTGCATGATGGGAATTCACATAGAAGAAGAAATAATTACATAAATCCTCAAAAAGCTCTCTTTCGATTCAAATGTGTTATGAAGTTTTGGATGACACTGATCAATGAATGTAACTTCTTAATGAAGTATCTCAATAATGCCACGAATAACAAAAAATCTAAAAAAAACATTTTCTTAATGGCAACCTTTCCTTCAAATATTGTCTTTCACAATCGCATTCTAAAATTCATGCACACATCAATGAAGTTAAAAAAAATAGTTCAAGTTAAACAAAAAAATGAACATCCTGATAAAAAGAATATGAAAAGTATAGAGCCTTAAGCTTAGGACTAGAGTTTAAAAATTGATATAGCATAAGATTAATTAGACTACGATAAGTTTGGAGTGTAGAGTCTAATCTCAATTTAACTAATGAAAGCAAGATCATATAGTGAAAAGACCATCTCAAGTAGAAAAAGAAAAATGAGTAAACAAATAGAGTTATATGATTATTACACATAATATTATTCTTTAATATTTTTATGATACTCCCTATATTCCTAAGAAGTATAATTTTGAGGCAATGCACACCTACTAAGAAAATATTTCAGAACATACTATAAATCATAATTTCCACTATTATCATTTGTGACATTAGAAATATAACTTTGTAAGTAGTGAACTCATCTCCTAGAAAATATATAAGAAAAGGGAACATATTGAAAATATTTCACAAAATCTATCTTCAAATTTGAATAAATCAACTATTTCAAACAATGAAAAGTGATCAAGAAATTCAGTTAATGTGAAATAAAATGAGTATCATGTTTCACGTTCTAAAATAAAATCACATTCCTTACAAAAAAAAAACCTATGTGTTTTTCAACATTAAATTCTAAAGTTGATTGGGATTTATTCATGAAAATATGTATAAATATGGGCCAATCCATTTTTAACCCAATCCTTTGGTCAGCTAGTTCCTTTTTAATTTATATTTTAGGGTAAGGGAAGATGAAATTAGGTGAGGCGATAACATAATGCGTTGGCATTTAAGAGATTTTATCATCATATAATCACAAACTACAATATTACTACACCAAGCATTTGTAAGTTTTGTCTGTTGTTAGTAGAAGAATATTTGAAAGAAGCGGAGAGATATAGTGTAAGATTCTTTGGTATAACACCCCGTAGCCAAAACAGACCAAAACATAGTTTTTCAGAAATGTCTGCAGTTGCTACCAACGGTGGCATCGACAGACTGTAGCCGTAACCACAGTCCATCATACACATGCGTTGATGGGATCAGAAACTCCCAAAAATTTCAGCCTAGAAAAATTGGTTTAGTCTAGGACAACGGACAGACTTACGGTCCATAGTTCAAACGACGGTACGTATTCCGTGACCGTCGATCAAGACTACCTTCAACCACTCTCTGACAAGTGCTATGGATGACCAACATGGTTCGTACGTGGACCTACGGTCCGTAGTTGCAAAATTTGCAGCCAGTTAAGGGGAAATGCAATTCGGTCAACTTAATATGATCATAACTCTTAGCACAAAATGAATTAGGTCTCCCATGACCTATGCACAGATATATAATTTAATTATCCTTCCATAGCTACCCATCTTGCTAAAATAAAACCTACGAGAAAAATGTTATGCCAATTTTAGTAAAGTCCTGTCGAACAGGACCTCACGACGGACCCAACGACGTTGCGTCGGGCACACGATGGACCGTCAGTCCTGGCCGTCGTGAGGCCCGACAGCAACCTTCCCAGGGTTATTTTTGACCTTTCCCACTCCTTTTAAACCCTCATTTACGACGTTTTGACCCTAAATTATCAGAAATTAGTCAGTTTAATCCTAGAAACATAATTAAAACATTTCCAAGTCAAATCATTAAACCAAAACATAGAAAATTAGAAGCAAGAGAGGAGAAAAAAGCTCAACAACCCTAGCAAGAACGCCATAAGCTCCAGCATTTCAAGCCCCAAAACTTAAGTATTTTTCAGTGGATTTCATCACCAGGTATGTGAGATTTCACTAGTGGGTTCCTTTCACTCATTGTGTCCTTAGTTTCAGTCAGTTCTTCATTCTCTTATCATGATTAAATCTAGGGTTTCTAGAACTTTGATATAACTTCATGAATTTATTAAATATATGTTCCAAATCACATTATCATGTTATTACTCGGATTATCGCATAAATTTCAGAACCCTAGCTTTGTATTTCTTTAGTTCTTGAATTACACATGCTAGGTCATATATTTCAGACACTTCACATATACATGCCTCAGTTATAAATGCATAATTACCATATTAAGTGTTGCATTCTCAGTTTGCATGTTCAATTTTGAGCTATCCAATATTTATAGAAATTCAAATATAGTCAGTTAATTTACAAAATTCATTGGGAGTAGCATAATACCGAGTTGGACTAGGTTTTAGCGTACCCAATAGTCCCAGAACTACTAGCCAAGTAGGTTTTAAGTCACCTCTGTGGGCTATGAGTTTAGTGATCACGACAGCATGCCTTTATACCTTTGGCAGGGTATATTGGGTCCTCTCGATGGGGCGTATAAATCGGACTCAAGATTTAGATCATGTGGTTTTATTTTCGGTTATTAGTAACTCCCACAGTTCTGTTAGACTCTCTGCGTTGACCATTTATCAGTATATTCAGTATTCAGTTTCAACATGTTATAAATTGGTCATTGCATCCAGTTATCTCAGAAATCAACACATCAAATTCAGATTGTTATACTTGTTTTTGTGCTTGTTCAGTTATGTTTTAATTCAGCATTACTCTATCCTACATGCTCAGTACCTTTCAATTACTGACGCATACGTGCGCTACATCTTCACGTGATGTAGGTTAAGGTTTTCACCATCCACATCACGCATAGATTGATTTCCCGATATCCAGTTCAGCAGATTCATTGGTGAGCACTTATTCTCAGAGGGCAACAGTCATGAGTTTCATTTCAGTCTTTAGTCATTTAGTTTCAGTTTTTGCTAGATTAAGTTGGGGCTTGTCCATGTATTTCTAGTCTAGTTTGGAGGCTATTTTCAGACATAGTTAGATTCAGCTTAGTATTGAGTAAATATTTCTTTTGTATTAAACTCATTGTTTTCAAATATCTCAGTTATAGAATATGGGTATTCCCCATTTTTCATTTTAAGTATGATTTAGCTTCCGCAACAATTTATTATCTTTAGTATGTTCATGATCATGCCTGCATGGTTAGCTTGGGATAACTTTTGGTCCTAGGTTCCTTGTCAGCACCTCGGGGGTATCTCGGGGCGTGAACTTGTGAATTTTTATATTATATATCAATGTGACAATAACAACTTTTAAAATGAGTTAATTCTTAGATTATTCAGAGGCAATATTTTTTGCCAAGAAATCGTATGTAAGATAGGATAATTTAAAATAAATATCCTTGAACCATATATAATTAAGGATATGAGAGGTGGTACCTTTATTTCTAAGGTCATCATATGCAGTACAGCAAGAAACATGTCATTGTTGATGAAATTCCAACTAAATTTAATTTTCTCCAAATAGGATTCAAGAAACCTTCTCTTACCTTTATATTATAAAAACATATTGTACAATTATAATTTAATTCATTTTGTTTCAGCTTAACATAGATTACCAAAAACATTTTCAATCCCATGTCACTATTAAATGATAAGACATATCTGGTCAACCCAAAGGCTACAATTATGTAGAATTTGTTCGTTAAGAGGCTTTAAAAAATACTTTCATAAACCGAATCAAAGATTTAGAGAAATGAATTTCACATAAGTATATCACTTGGATTATCTAATTTGTGTTACGATTACACAGGATGGAAAACATTGTTTTAGTTCTTTAGATGTGAAGGGTAAAATGATTCTATCAGACGTTGAAATGAAAACAATGATTATAGATAGGGTTATGCTACCTCCTATTATTTCTTATGATATAGATGATTTAAATATAAATATTTTACTAAAGATTAATAAATACCTCTTTGTAGAATGGAAAGACTAGTTCTATATCTTTTACTCAACAAGAAATTTAGCATCGTTTTATCTTAAAAGGGCTTTGTTGAAATAATTGAGAAAATTAGAATTTAGACATAACTTCATTTTTAACACAATTTTTTTTGATGGGATATGAGTATGTATATCGATTTTTTTTTCTTGTGTAAATTTTATTAAGGAACTATGTTGAATCGTTTACAGAAGGTAGTTCATTTAAATATGACTCTAGAATCTAACAAAAATCAAGTCATCTAAGAATAAAATGAAAAAATGAACCACAAATAGTATTAGATAAAGAAAACAAAGATGGTAAATAGAAAGTAATTACACCTTGCTAACTCATTAATTTGATTTGTAAAAATCTATGGAGACGATTCAAGGTGAAAATGAATTTTGTCATCGTCACAGACGTTCTTCTCTTCACTTATATGAGATCTCTTTATCACAGCCGTTGCAGATGGAAGACATAGAGTATGATGTGATATGTCTAGTAGAACAAAAATTTTTGTATAAAATAAAACAAGGACTCTAGGGTTTCTTGAAGATTCTACTAACTTTGCTAAAAAGGACTTTTTCAAAACTCAATTTGCAAACTATCTCCAAATGATAATTTATTGGTTCAAAAAACACCATTTATCATTTAAAATTAAAAATTGTATATCTTTATACGTAGGTCTTCAATAGTGTTAAATATTTTCCACCATCAAAACGATAAAAGACTAGCATCTCAGCCTCGAAGTCTTAAATTGCAAATTATTTTTTCCATCTTCAAAGTTTAAATTACACTATTAAAAATAAAAATAAATAAATTTATTCCCTTACAATATCTCGATTTTTCATCTTCAGACCCCCTTCTTCAGCAAAAATTAGGTCATTCATCAAGTAATTACTCTCCAATCATAAAATAATTTTCGTGTTCATTTATTATATTATTGTTAGTTTTCAACCATTATTATTAAATTCTTGAGTCATGCGTAAACGACCCCCCCACACACGCACACATGCACGCGCACGAGCACTCACACACTCACATTCCCACACACACACGCACACATGCAAATGCACAAAAACACGAACGCGCACACACAAACTCACACACACGCACACATACACACATACTCACACACACGCGCACACACGCTCGCAAGAACACACGCGAATAAACACACGCACGCACGCAGAGACACATGCACATACACGCACACACACATGTACGCACACACACACTCGCACACACCCACACACACGCACATACACGAACGCAGACGTACAGATGAATGCACACACACAGACACGCACACATGCACGCACGTACACATATGCAAATGCGCACACACACACATATACTCACACACACCTACACACACGCACATATACATGCATGCACACACACGCAACACACACACACATGAACGCACAAAAGACTAAACACAGGCTCGCACGTGCACACAAACGCACCCACACACACTCACACACCTCCAACACATACACGTGCACATGCTCACACACACACGCACGTAAGCACACACGACCACACACGCACGCATGCTCACATGCATACATGCATGCACACACATATAATCGCACACACCCACACACACACGCGCGTGCACCAACATGTACCCCCTCCCTCACACACATATGCATGCACGAGTTCACACACATGCACCTACATGCATACACACACACATACGAGCACACACACACACCTAAACACACACACATGCACACACACACACACATGCACCCCACAAACACAGCACACATGTCCACACACACACATGCACACACACGCTCACTCATACATGCACACTCACACGCACACACAAGTACAAACACACGTATATTTGCAACACGCACACAAATCACATATTCTATTTTATGAGAGTCTCTTTCTTTTTCTATGTTTGTAAAACTAAATATGTGAAATTATTACATGGATTGCGATGAAATTGTTGTTTAGTATGTGGGTAGAGGGGTAGTACACTGCAAATTACAAGAGACACAAGTAGTAGATTACTTTGTTATCCTAAAAAAAGAGTTCCCTCGTTGTTTTCTTTTTTGTTCTTGGTCACAAACATAGGTTGAACTACCTGGTGGAATAGAGAAATGATTGTTTATATATTATACCCCCTTCTTAGCTAGGTCATAAGTCACTTGATTCTCTACTCGATATCTATAGTTATTCCATCAATTTTGATATTAAAAATCATATTTTTGAGGTTGACAACTATCATTCTTTTCTGAGTAAACTAGAAAATTCTTATTACAGTTATCGAAACTCGAGTTATATGAATAATTTATTTCAGGGTAAATATCTCTACTATAATTATTATATGTTATCATGTATGTCACTTGATTCTCTACTCAATATCAACTATAGCTAGAGGGTTCCCTAGCAGGAAGAGTAGTGCCCTCCAATTATTTAAGATGTTAGATAGAGCAGGACAATCATTTTGTAAATAATTTGTAATTTACAGACAATCTATATTAATATATAATTGCATCAACATATTTTGTAGTGCAATTTTAGCCCCTATAATAGGCCACATAGCTGGTTTGGATCATTAGCTTTGAATATATTCCCCATGAAACTACCATTGTAGCTTTGAATGGTCTAGGGGTAAAATGGTCTTTTTCAAGGCTAGAGGTATTATCGTAATTACCCTAGATATATAACTAATTATTAAATTAATAAGATGGAGGGGCATTTTGGGGAGAGAGGGCCGAAAATGGGCTCTTGAAGTGAAGTCTTGCTCCACCCGGGTTCGAACCTAGGTACAAGCAATGAATTAAAGTTGTTTTTATTTAAGTTGTTAAATTTATGTAATTAATTAATATTTATTATTTATTAGATGATTTAAAATAAAAGGGAAATAAATTTTTTTATTTAATAAAACCTTAATAGACTAAGATCTAAACTAGACTCCTAAGCCTAATAAAACTCCCACTCTTTCACGTCTATCTGTCAAATCTCACGTTCAATCTCTCTTCTTGTTCATGATTCTCTCTGCCAAATAACTTTAATAAGAAAATATAAACCAAATTTCTTCACACTAGAAGAACTCACAAACAAGAAGTTATAATCAAACAACTAATCAATTGTATAGGCAAAGAGAAGGTTTTTCGTCGAGTTTGGTGTTGAACTTTTAGTGTTTGACGTGTGTTTGGAGGAGTTCTTTGGGCAGAAAGTCGATAATTGAACGTAAAAAATGTATGGATTCTCTTCTCTCTTGGTACCTTTTCCAAGAGACCCCTTAAGATTCATAATATTCAGTTCGAAAACTAGAGTTGTTCCCGTTGCATGTCCCTGTCACTAGCTCCCGCTGATTCTTAGGTTAGGTATGTTTGCTGGTATATATTAGGAGTGTGTTGTGTTTTCATGAAGTATATGTTGATGAATTCATGTTTGAAATTCTATGAATGAAAACCCATGTTTCTGAACTATGTGAAAGTATGTGCAAAATGTGAATTATGGCCCAGAGCTCTCGGGTTAAAGGCTCAAAAAATTATGTATTATGGTTGCTTTGTTACTTGCACAAACTTAAGTAAATCGTGATGTTCATATGAAATGTTATGTGGATGAATTGAGTGAGAAACTCTTGGCTAAACAAATCCATGAAAATGCACCTAAAACTTTATAAATGAACCATGAAGTTTCCCTAAGAACTAGTGTGTAACTTGTTGAAAAAGATGCTGAAAAATTTAACAAAAATTTCCAGCCACAATTGATGAATTTTTGTCAAGTTAAAATGGTTTAAAATGTTATGAAAAATGAAGAAAAATAAGTGAGGTTATTGAGGGTCGAACCCGTGACCTCACCATAAAAATCATGAAAATAAAGAAGTAAAAAGGAATGTCTTGAAGGGGATTCGAATCATGGTTTTGGGATGGAAAATTTTGTATGAAAATAAGAAATGAGAGAAGTGGGATTCGAACCCACAACCTCTTGGTCAAGCTTAAGGAAAAATGAGAAGAAAATAAATATAAGGCGTGTCGATTGAACCCACGACCTCTAGGCAGTAAAGGAGAATAAAAATGAAGAGAAAAGAAATATGAGGCATTGGAATTGAACACACGACCTCTAGGCAGTAAAGGAGAATTACAAGAAAAATAAAGTGAGGCATGGTCAACTCGAGATAGTCAAGGAAAATAAACAATAAAATAAAAGGGGTTGTGGGGGTTAAAACCCACAAACCCTCGGCCAAGAAAGCGAATTTTCAAAGGATAGAAATAAAAAAGAAATGTTGATGTTGGGGCTCGATCTAGGGTCCAAATGTCATGTGGACTGAAATTAAATAAAAAGAAAAATGTCAAGCGTTGTCCAATGGATTTGAAATCAGGTTCCCTTGCCCAAATTCTATGTTGATACATAAGTCATACGTGAATTAACTATTCAAAAATAATTTTGCCTACTTAGAAATTGAAATCTTGGCATACATATAAGATGCATAAGGTTTGTACCATATAATCTTTGGAATATATGAATCACTTAAACGAACTATGAATGAAACCTAATGGCTTGTATGTATAGAGCCATAAGTCTATCATACGTTTAAAAATAGTGAACCTAAGATGTATGTAATGAAATGATGTAACCCTAGAAGGGTTAAGTAAGAATGTAAAACACACTAAATTGACAAGTGCATTGGCACATGATGAAATGAATAATGAAATGATGAAATGAATAGTGAAATGATGAAATGAACCATGAAATGGTGACACCCTAGAAGGGTTAAGTAAGAGTGTGAAACACACTAAATGGCCAAGTGCATTGGCATATGATGAAATGAACATTCATGAAAAAAGGGTGAGTAATTATGAAGAAAAAATGTGGTAATGTTAATGAATGTGGTGACAACATGATATGAGGCAAATGTAAAAGATGAGAGCAATCTCAAATGAGCCTAAGTAAATGTTACCAAAACGTTCTCACCTATGAGACTGTAAAGTTCATGAAGAGATCAGTCTCTATGAATACTCTAATGAAAGTATTGTTATTAACACACTTAGTACTAATGATGAGATGAGAAACCATCTACTGAGCTATGTTGTCCTCATACTAGAAGCTATCTTCTATGAAGTATGAGTTGAATGTAATGGAGCTTTATACAGATCACCGATAGACTAGCTATGAGCGGTGATGCCTTCTTTCGGAAAGGGAGGAGGTTCACGTAACTATCAATAGATGAGACTGTCCCGCATACGGGGTATGGGTCTCCTTATATCACCTAGTATTTCAACCTATACTACCAATATAGGGATATGGCAAGGTTCAATTCCCATGTACGCCAGCATGTTTTGGGTCACTTTGGCCAGTGATTCCACCTCTTTTCGGTGTGGTGGAGACACTGGAATTCATGATGCTCACATGATCTATATCGGTTGAAGTTAAAGTTACCTATGAATGAATGAGGCCAACCTCAAATTATGCACATAATGAAATGAATGATACAAAAGGTGTTAGGATATGATAATCAAGAGGTTACCTAGACTTAAGTAATGTCATTAGGTCATTCATGATCAATGCACAACGAACCCTATGAAAGTCTTAAAATGCATCCCTGGTATAGCTGGTGTTTAGACTAGCCTATGAATGAAATGAAATGAGGTACGTATGAACGAATGAAGCAAACTTTGTGTTTGATAAAGAAAGACCCCTAGTTGAGGTCCCATATGTTGAGACCTCATTTTTGGGAAGTCTTGATGTCAAGTCCATGATTCCAAGGTCCCATGGCATATGAATGAATGATATGAAAAATGTTATGTTGTATATACAATATGTTCTGTGCTATGTGCAAGCTTCTTTGTGCTATGTGTAATTTGATAAGTGTGATGATGCATGTTACTCTCATGGCATGACTTTCTTATAAAAAATTTGGAAAGTTCACTCACTTTCCTAATCTAAATTTGAAAAGTTCACTCACTTACCTAATCCATATTTTGAAAGCTCTCTAACTTTCCTAATCCCAATTTGGCAAGTCCTTTGACTTAATTATCCATAATCATGTTGTTAGGAAAGAGCTATTCTTACTCATGCATGTCCTTGGTGTGTTCTTGCATACACCCATACTTAGTACAAGTGTGTACTAACCCTATATAACTCTAAAATTTTTTGTACAGGCACAAGTGGACACTAGAGTTACAGGTTGAAACTGAAACTATCCAAACGTGGAGCATTCATGCGGACTTGGTAGGCCTTCATGCTTTCAAGGATGCTTGCCCATTATATTCTATGTTAGTTATAATATTGAGCTAGTGGAGTATGTTCTACTAGCATTTCATTCCATTTTTAGTTCAGACATTGTATTTGTGCAATTTTGGCAATTATACATTTAATATTGCATTGAACTATTTCTTTCAAATGATAATATTAATGTTAGATGGTTGATTGTGAACATTCTGAATGTAAGTAGAATGACCTTTATGCATGATAAGAAACAAAAAGTTTCAAATTATCCGCTAAAATTAACCTAGATGAAGTAACAATGACTTAAGTAGGCTTTTCTACGATCTCTGAGAGGGCAAAGACGCCGGTCTCATCTGGGGGTCTAGACTCCGGTGGTGACACAAACTCCCTTTTGTATCACGAATTTGACTCCTTATATGCCTCATTTTCCTGATTCTATATTGAATGATTCGTTTGTGATTAGTTAAAATTCTATTGATGGTGGTTTCCATTTAACAAGATTACCCTTATATTTACGTTTGCCATACATTATTATTTGTATAAAATTATTTTTTCTAGATGACAGTCCATTTTACCTATCAAATACTTTTTTCATATATAATTTGATGTTCATAGTTGCACAATCTCCTTTCATTTGTTGGATCTTTGTAATTATTTCTTTGACAATTATAATGTTGTTGTACTTTGATGGCCACTAGGTGGTACAACCAAGAACCCTTTGGATTTGGAGGGTAAAAATTTTACTTTTTCTACTTTGGTTGAGAGTTGGTATATGGAACAACATAGTGTTGGAGTCATCTTCATAGAGACTGTTGACTCTAGATTTTAGTTTGTAGAAATCTTCTTCTAATATAAGTGTAGGGTTATATTTTTTCAATTAGGTCAACCAATTGTTTTTATAGGAAGGATTTGGAGTATAATTCGATGATTTTTGATGCACCCAACTCCTCGGTGGAGCTTTCTATTTTTTAATTACAAATAATGCCAAAAGTTGCATTATTCAAGATATTAACATTTCATTCAAAAGAAGATATTAACTTATATATGTTTGGTCAGTTAATACAATTGAAGTAGATTAGATTTGGTAATTTGGGGTGTAAAGTCCACATAAATTCAAAGCAAAATATTTTATTGTTATGCTTACTTTTGGGTGGGAATAGTGATATTAGAATCAGACAATGATCCTAATGCCTATGAGGTAGGTGGTGTACATGTGCATCTCGATAACTACCAAAAAAAACTTCTCATTTGCTTAAAATTGGTATAGTTTTTCAAAAATAACACTCGATCTATTTTTATTCACTTATTTAACCACATATTTTTTAACTTTTAAACCTAAATCAACCATCTCAGATTAACTAACACTACAATAACAATAAATTGTAGCGGCAATAAATACATACATTAATAAAGAATGTTAATGTCTTTACCGGCATTAGTTAAGTGTCATTAGATCCAATGTCGCTAAAACTTTTAGGAACATATACAAATAGTGTTAGTTACAGCTATACATACATACATACATATATTTAGCAGCAATTATTAATTAATAGGCACTAAAGCTTATTTTTCATGTAGTGTAATACATATCAGAAGTCATTTACCTGAGGTTGATAATAAGCCTACCTACAACTTTCTTTGTATGGCTCAATAGATTGTTAGTATCACCCCTATTATCTAATGCATCTTAATAGTTGTTCTGAAATGTTTTACTATGTTTTCCCTCAAAATATTTCATACATATTGTAATAATATGAGATTATCTTTTGATAAGATTTCGGAAAGATTTCTATTGTTTAAAAGTGTATCTTGAGTAGGTGAAGTCAAAAGCAAGGAACTTTCAATTCTATTTTCTAGTCTTTTCATAGGCTCTTTTATCGAGACCAAATTGTTTCTTAATTCAAAAGAGTTTCCCTGATCTAGTTACATATCACATAAGATGGGTAACTCCGATATTTTCTTGGACTCCATCTAAATAAGTAGAAGCATTCAATTAGTTGTTGATGAGAATACTCAAAAAAAGCTTATCATACACCCCAACCATATCCCTTGGAAAAAAAGGTAGCACCGAAGAAAGGAAAGAGCGTGATGGTTGTTTTGGTTGTTCCCGAGTTAAGAGAAGGATTTAGGTTTGACGGAGAGACTGAGTGAAGAACTACAACACAAGGATTATCATTCGCTTTCCTTGATGATTCGAGGGGAAGGAAGCTCTTTTGGAGACATGATGGGATTTGACGATGTATTAGACATTGGTTTGCTATGCGCACTGCTTTTTGCAAAATGATGAGGGGGAAACTGAGTAAGATGTCGATGAAGCGAAATATAAAAGATCACAAACGTAGATTGCATCGGTCTTGTACTGAGCCATCAAAATAGGGACGGTGCAGAGAAAGGCACTTTAATCTATATCTGTGGAACGAAAAAAGCAAAGATATTAATTAATGAATTTTTAAGGGTCGGGTACTTCTCCTTTATCCATTGCATTGTCGTTTTGCTCGGCCACTCTCTATTATTAATTAAGGGTTCCCCTCTCTAGGGGTTGTGTTCATTAGAGGGTAATTGTTTAGACATTTAGATTGTAACTGTCTTTTTTTTATCTATGCATTACACACCTCATGGTGAAGTAGCTTTCAACGACTGAGTGACTTACTTAAAGATGGACACTTTGATCTTGATCTAGAAATCTAAATCACAATGAAGGACTATCGTTCCACATAATGACGCTTCTGAACCCTACCGGGACCATTTTCCTTTATTAACAACAAGACTGGTCCCAAATTTTAGTTCATTCCACTCACCCTAATCCATTGTAATATTTACACTTCCTACTCGTGTTATGCTCTTTATGATCTCGGCTTATGATTTATTTGACATGTATTTAGCTATTGAGCATCAAAGTTATCTTTTTATGTGATTGCAACATCAAAAAGAAAGTTTGAATTTTGTTGGGAAGCCGAGTAGTATAAGCTCTTCTCTGGATAGCTTGGTAAAAGCATCAACTCTAGAAGCTACGACTCTGTTCAATTTTTATAGGTATACTTGGGCCTTCAGTGACCATGTGAGGACTTTTTAGGAAAAAGATGTCAACGATTGATCCAGTTGAGAGCGTAGCGTAGGAGACATGTAAGATGACCAATAATAGACAAAAGCGTCTCATTATTATTATTTAACTTTTATACTTCAATCAGGCCTATATTCACATTTGAATGATACCTATCTAATTGGAGGTGCTACTATTGCTTCAGCAGGAGCTGCTATCGGTATTGGAAACATCATTAGTTCCTCGATTCATTCCCTTGGTAAAAAAATTATTTGGTTAGTTCATTTTGGGCTTTTATCAAACTAAAGTTATTGCATCGTTTGCCGATAAGAGGAAATAAGAAAATGTAGTAAGCGATTAAGGAGCGAAACTAGTCTTTGATGTCCCACTAGGTCATGACGCGAAAATGATACAAGTACAAAGTCATTGAAAACCTTTCTCGGATTAATGAACTGCTTTTTTATTCTACTACACAACCCTTGTTACTGCTCCATTCGACATCTTTAGAATTAACTAAACAACAAAATTACCCTTACTATTCAAACAACATAAATATGTGTGCTCGGAAAATCCTAATGGGAATGTTTGAAAACTTTTCAACCGGGACTGATAATCCTGGATGGTGCCAAAAAAAATGACTTGACTTTCTAATTAAATAGTACGAGTTGTCAAAGCGTAAGAGCTATACAGAACCACCTTTGGTTGGCCTCACATCTTACCATCATGTACTTAGTTTTCTCAATTACATCGATCGTGAACTACGCCCATATTTATTAGCAAACCTGGTATTATTAGAATCAAATGGGTATAAAACCCTTTGAGACCAAAAAATACCAGGGGAAAACAACCCATAATGTAGGTTTCTTGCAAGAATTTTGATAGCTGGTTTGGCCGAACTGAACTATATCTAGATACAAGGGTCATTCATCCTATTCTTTAAGGGGTTGCTTGCGACGGTAGCATTAGCTAACTAAAAGCGCCGACTGTCTATGAATAATCAAGGTAAGAATACCTAATCGACAAGATGACCCTACGAAAGATTTCAAGTTTAGACAATGATAATTGGGTACCTCAAAACACACTTTCTATTTTTCTTAAGCATCCTGCCTATTACTTAATGTTAGCTCAGACACTAGGCAATAGAAAAAAGTTAGTTCATAATTCCCACAATTTTTACAGTTCTTCTTCTACATATGTCTATCAAAAGCTCAAGAATTGTGTGATTCTTTCTATCCCATACCTTCTCGCTCTTATGGAGTTGTATTCCCTAGGTTATGCAGTTATCTTCCCTGGACTGACAGTAATCAAGGGATAATCACTTGAGCTTTTTTCGCTTGCCATTGTGCTATAGCCCCTTGTATAGGGTTCCACACCTTCGCACCCCTAAACTACTAGCTTTCTTTTAAGCCCCTACAACATGGGGTATTCGAAGAATCCCTTTTCAACAAACATTTATATTATATACGAGAAGCTCTTAGAGCATTCTTCGCATGCTTGAGGGCATCCCTTTTATATTAGTTAACTTATTCTCCTATTTAAACAAGATACATGTGTGGGCCTGCTTTGAATATAGCCAGGAACTACTAGCACAAGATCCAGTATTTTAAAAGGTTCCATACCCTTAAGTGTTCCAAGCTTCAACCTACTAGAACTTTGAGAATGAGGATGTAGTCGATGTCTTTATCTCCTTGTCAATCTTCCAAGATTTTATGGAATTATCGACATGCCTCCAAAGAGAATATGTATCCCCTTAATTTACGTAGGCATGTATTAGGGTTTTAGGGTAGCCGGGGATGCCAAAAAAAGGTTATAAAGAGCGCGGAATGGAAGGTGATGGTGAAGTACGAGTTACTGCCAAAGATGAGGTAGAGGTTTTTTAGGGGTTATAATAGGTGATGGAAGATCTACAAATTTATATCATGGGTGTTCAATTATGTTTTGTTTAATCACTATTGTATAAAATGGGTGCTTAGTCTAAATATTTGAATGAGTATTAGATATTGTACACAAATAATAGTGTTTATTACAAAAGGCAGTAGGTGCTTAAGCACCCATACTTCATGACATACGTCTGCCAATGATACTAGACGTGTAGGTTTTTGTCTGTGCCTCCTTGTGTTGCCTTACTATTTATAATAATTGTGGTGGAGTTTTTTTTATCTTTATTCTTGTTTAGTATAATTATATTGTTGAAGTTGTTATCGTAATGCTGGGACTATATTAGTCTATCCATTTCTTTAAGCTCTTTGTAGGGAATGTTGTGGATTGAGACCCCTTCGAGATAACTCGGTTTTGATAAGGATTTTTCCTGTATTTTTAGATTTTAGATTCATGAAATTTACTCGTATTGGCATTGAATAAATTGACGCTAATACTTTTATTACTTGAGCTAGTATCAAAGGCTAGATGTTTTTCATGATTTCTTCTCCCTGTAAATACTGCAAGCTGCCACGGTTGGTAGGTGCTTCATCTTTTATTGGAGTGGGGCTCGGTTGTAGCTCATTTATATATTGGATTTTCCATTTTGCAAGTGGTTTTAGTTTTTCCAAAGACACCACATTTTTTTACAAAGTATATATACTATGTCCTTCATAGACAATGCTTTGTTAGGTGCGAAATATAAAGATGTACATCCATCTTTACTAAATTCCCTAATTTATTCCCTACTTTAACTAATATTTTATGATCGTAGAATCACGTTGTAGTTCGGGTAATATGTTCCGGAAGTGAAATAGGGGGTGAATTGGTTTTTTTTAGTACTTTTCTTTGAAAAAGTGACTTAGAAGAGTTTGAATTAACTTTTTGTTTCTAGGAATAAACAAACAGAATTGAAAGTGTTAAAGGTAAACTTGACATAAAATGTTTTTGTAGTAGTTGATATCCAATGTAGATCTTACGTCCAGTCTCTTTGGGTTGCAAGGGTGTTGTCTTCAAGTCTTTTCAACTTTTTAGTAAATAAACATTTTGAATATAGTTCCTGTATCTACATTCATCTTTTTTTCTTTCTCTTTTTCTTTTGATTTCAAGCCTTTCCAACAATATTTATTAGACTTGTGTACTTCTTCTCTTTACCATACTCTGACTTTAAGATAGTGTTGAGATGTTGAGAGGGATCTTCTAGATGAAGATATGTAAACCCAAGAGCTTTTATCTTTACAAAAAGGCAGTAGAGATCCTTTTTTTACAAGAATAAAGGTATGGCTAAACTTTAGTTTCCTTCTTTATTCCTCCAATATCTTTATTTTATGCTTGTGGATTAACTTTTTTCATGATGATAAACATTGATTGAATTCAACTAATTGTAGCCATTATATCTTCCTTGAATAACATAAGCTTCTTTTAATTGTAATATGTTCGTATTATCCAACCATTCATATTTGTAGTATCATCATTAAGTGTATTAAAGACTCTGTACGAAAAATTGTTTCTTCAAATTGCACATGCAAGTGTACGTGTTCGTTCAAGTAATATGGTGACCGTAAAAGAGTCATATTATCGAACACGAAGGACTTGTCAATTAGTTATTCTTACTAAATTATTAGTTCTAATTATTTTTTAAGGGAGTCTTGCACAGAATAATTTGTGTTGTTATCTTTTCATCTGCTTTTTTTTTCATCACATCGTTTTGTATCTAGGTGGAAGCACAATTTTATCTAAAACCTTGTCTGGAACTAACCAATTCCACTTATCCATAATTGGAACCATTTAAACCTTATAAGATTTTCGTAATGCATCATGCTTGTAGTAATAAGAGCAATAGGGATATATATTTGTAATATTCTTGCTCATTAAAAAAACATTTGTGTGTACGCAAGATATCTTGTTTAGTTGAAATATTCCACAAGTACATACTTTCCTCTAAAGGCAAACAACGTATTTTTTCTTGAAGAAGGCGATAACGTGTGCGTAATTCCACCATGAAAGGAGTGGTGACATTTGGAAAGAATGGGAAGATGATTCCTCATTATGTGGGTCCTCATGAAATCTTGTAAAATATTGGTAAGTTGACCTAAGAGTTGAGGTTTCCTACTTAATTGACTTCTGTTCATCCAGTTTTCCATGTTTCTATGCTTAAAATGTGTATCGGTGAGCCCGAGTCTATTCTTCCTATTGAGGGTCTTGGTTTTCAAGAGATTCTGGTTCAAATCCTTGAAAGACAAGTAAGAAAACTAAGGAACAAAGAGGTGACTTCCGTAAAGGTGTTATGGAAGAATCACCCAGTTGAGGGAGCGACATGAGAGGCCAAGGCCGACATGAAATCCCCTTATCCTCATCTATTTGATAACTAAGGTTAGTTATTCCTACTAATAATGAAAATAATGACTATATTTGATGTTGATTTGGTTTATGGTGATGTTTTGCAAAAATGTTCATGTTACGGTAACATTACATTGAAATGTGCCTACTTAACTTGAAAATTTTCAATTTTCATTTTGGCTTGTTTTGGGCTTATATGGTGTATTCATGGTATGCGTTTCCTTAATGAATTGTATTGAGTATGTTTATATGTGTTGAAGAAATCATTGGCACAATGAATAAACATGAAATGAATGTTGAACTCTTATGAGTTTATAAAAGGATGTTTTTAGTTGCATTGTGAAAGAGGGCATGTGCTCATGTTGATTTTTATTGTGTCTTATGTTTTGATATGTTTTTGTTTTTTGGGCGAATAGTGTTGAGCCTAATCCTTCCTTTTGACAAATTTTAGTATCATTCGTAGATGAATGTTCCTAAAGGGGGGATAATGTAATACTCCGAAAGTCTAAGACATGTTCTAGAGCCTAACATAAGTCTAAAAAGGTTTAGAAAGTGTTTTAAGGTCAATGTTAATGTTTATAAGTCATTTAGGAAGTTAAGAAATCAAAACGTCAAGGAACATCCATGACGTCTGGAAACTAGTTCAATGAGGTGCTAGTGTGGAGTCAGAAAATGATTAATTTTGGTGGAAGAGTGTCTAGCATGTATTATATGTAATTCATAGTAAAAAATTCCGGGTATGACTCCCCAAGGACCAGCTAAGGGCCGTTGAGGAGGACTCTTGCATTAGCGTCGATGGCTTTCTAAAGCAATGTCCACAAACGACTTGTCACTAAAAGATCGTGGTCCAATTGACGGGGTGTGCAGTGCCTCCGTCAATGAAAACTTAGAATATTTGGAAAGCACTAGATTTTAACCAGTCTCTAAAAAAACGACGGACCAACAGGACGGAAGGTCATATGGTCGTTGTTTGACAAACGGACCGTCTATTGTGGTGTCGTCTGTGAGGGAACTGTTTTGCTGCACATTTTTAGTTTGTCAAAATTAAATAACTAGGTCGTTATTGAATTATTTAGGGGTTTAGGGAGGTCTAATTAAGTTGGGTAATGACCTATTTAAAGGCCCTAACCTAATTAAACTAACCTAAGCGCTGATAATTCCCAAACCCAAATTAGCTCCTCCTTCTCTCTTCGTCCTCTCTCCCTAAGAAACCTTATTGAAGAAAAAGCTATAGGTGGGATGTAGGGCTACAAAACTTATTTTTTCTCCAAAAATCTTCATCAAATAAAAAGGTATGGAATTTCTTTCACATTTGGGATTTCATTCCCCAAAGGGTTCCATCAAATTGATTTCAAAAGATCAGTTTTCATGTGGGTCTTTTTCAATCTCGAATTGACCTTTCAAGATGAATTTTTATGGTTTATTTTGATTCTATTGATTAGATTATGATGAATTGTGACTATATTACACTATTATTGATGGATTGTCTAGTTTTTTACAACAAGACATTTTCCCCTTAACCCTAGGTTGTGATCTTGAATTGAACTATCTAGTATTGATGTAATTGTCAGTGTTAATGTATTAATTACTATCCTATGATGTAATTGTGCCAATTTATGAATATATTGAGATGAATTATATTCCTACCATTCTAGTTATTGAGTAATTGATCTAGGTTGTGAAATAGATTATGAACTAGATCTAAGTCTCTAATTCTAGGCTATGAATTAGTAATGAGCTGTTGAATAATGATTAGATTAGATTCTTTATCATGTTGGTCACTATTGTGTGATGATATTACACCCATTGGTGAAGGAGATTGAGTAAGTCTTGTGATCTCTATTACTTCAATTATACTTACTATGGATTTAAGTGATGATGTTGTATTAAACTATAACATATATTAAGATTGATAGAGTTGGTATGATGTTCAATTGAAGTGTCTTGAACGCTTTATGAGTTGTTGGCTACGATTTAAATGTTATCGGGATGGTGATAACTTACTAGTGTGCCTCATTATGGTATGACCATGTGAATGTGCTAATATCACTTATATGAATTAGACTGAAAGGAAAATACTCATGAAATTCATGTTGAGCTATGATGCTGATGATTATACAAGGGATAGACCCAATGACCTATATTAAGTAATAACGATTAATAAAGACATTAAAGACATTTCAAAAGGGACTCTAGCTTAATACCGAATGAACTAGTGCAAGGAGTGTCCCTTCCCACATAGGAAGGTAGGATCACTAATGTACACATGTGATTGGAGACTAAAATGCATGTAGTATAAAGAGGGTCCAACTATAATATCCTAGTTCATGAACTACGTTTCCCCCCCCCCCCCATAGGTATACTAGCTAGTGGATCCAGGTAGTATCTACGTTCATGATTTGGTACTACCTTACAAGTAGCCTACCTTTCTTCGGTGTAGGGTTTCATGACACCGGATTCAACAGTAGCTCATGTCGTCTATGTCGGTTAAGTCCAGATATTCCTAAAAATTAAAGGGATGAAATGAGTGAAATCTAAGTAGGAGTACCTAAGGGGTTTAGCTTAGTCTAGGTAGGAGTATGGGGCTCTACCTAAACATTGTACTAGTTAGCGTTGACAGAATTCTTAGGAGGTATATATATATATATATATATATATATATATATATGTTTATAAGTTTACATGATATGTATATGATATTTTACTTTGATGATATTATATGATGATTGGTTTTACTTATGAAAATGTGTTTTATCTCTATTGCTAAAGTATTATTATATGTACACTTAAATTTTATGCTATGTGAAGTTGGATAATGGTTATGGTTCTTGTTGGGTTTACTTTATTGAGTAAGGATATGGGTCTTTGATTGATCATTGCACTAATAGACTTAATGAGGTTCATAAGTAATTGTGTTTCAATGGGTATGATGTATTGAACTCTTATCCATGCTTTCTGATGTTATAGCTTAATGGTAAAGTCGTCTTGATTATTTGCTCAATTATGTGATATGCATGTTGGCTTGACTATACTTTGTGTTGTTGGTCTTGTGATGTACACGATATTGACTTAATGAAGTTGTCTTATTAATTTATATGGTATTCTTGAATGTGCATAAGGATTTTCAAAGTAAATTGCCTATTTTAATTAAGTGTCCTTTTCTAGCATGATTTTATGATGTGTGTACATATAGTCTCATACTTAGTACAAGTGGTGCACTAAACCTATTTCTCCCTTTTTTCCACATTTTAGGTTTCGGTCGTGGAATGTATCTTGAGACTACTCTAAAGGATGACATGGAATTCTCATTCATCCAAGTTGGGTAGGTCATCACTTTTCGAGGGCGATGCCACTATCAAGCTTTTGACATTGTTCTTGTTATAAAACTTATAGTTCTTTCCGTTTAATTAGAGTACTAAACATTGTATAGACTATATGTGGATTTACTACATTGATGTATGGGATATTACCAATTGATATACTCTTATTATAGATGGTTATGAGAAGAGACATCCGTTTTTAAAACTATGTTACATCTTATATATCAATGTGCAATAAAAGTAGAAGTCTATGTAATCTTCCTATACGAAGGGTCGATGTATACTCGATATGACTATATTATGTGTATGCTAGAGGTCTATGTAAATCTCAAGATAGATATTGAAAAGTTTTAAATTTTTCGCATTTTTGACCTATGAATGTAATTATGTAAGCTAAGAGGCTAGTCTTAGTACTCAAAAGAGGAAGAGGACGCCGGTTATGTCTAGGGGGTGCTCCTAAGATATGAAAGGTTTCTAGCGTAGAAAAGGGTTAAGTTCAAACGTTCATCAAGGATTTAGAGAATTCACCGAGAAAATCAGTTTTTCTAGGTATGTAAGCTTATCCCAATGTTGTTATTGTTCAACCACACACCACACCTTAATTTTGTTCATGATATCACTTATTCAGAGATTCTTGACATAGTTTTTGAATTTTGACTCATTGCTTTAAAATGGAGTTCTTGAGCTGATTGATATTTAGTATGAGTTCTGTTTTACATAGAGATTGATGAATTCATTTTGGTTTTGTAAATAAAAATTGTTTAGAAGTAGTCACTCGATTCTAGATTAGTTAGGACCCAAAAATTCGACAAAGAATTCATCAAATTTCTGAGCACGGATGTAGGGCCGTGCACGACCACTACGCCAAGAATATTGGTTATTAGTTTGGGGCTTGGTGTGTTAATTTGAATCGTATCTATGTTCTCCTGTTGATTTTAACTCTTAAAGTTTTCAATTAATCCTTGAGATATCCTGAATATCCTAATAACATTTCTCAATTCACATGTAAAATCAACAAAAAGTTAAGAAGAAGATCCAAGAGGTCCTTTGTAGTCATTTTAGGAATTCTATTGCAATTGATTATAGATTTGAGATAGATCTTGAGTAAATACGAATGAGAATGAGCAGAGTTGTATTTAAAATTTTATTATGAGTATAAGGGAACTAAGAATTTTCAAGTGTAACCCTTCAACATTTGAAAGAGAGAAACATTGATTTCTAAATGAGTATATGATGAGTTTTTGAGTATTACCTCTTCTAAAATGATCTTTTGAGTAACTACCTCAAATTTATGAAGCGTTATGTTTTATACATTTGAGAATGCATATATATTTTTTGGAGTAGTATTTAGCACAGATATGGGGACGAGTTCGGACAACTCGAAATCCTCTTAAACAATTTAAGCTAACTAGGGCAACTGATCATACTTTTTAGATGAATCCTTTGTGCCTTCTGAAAAATCATAGTGGATCCACTTAGTTGAGGTATTATATACCCCTAAAAGGCATAGGTTATTTGTGACAGTATAGGCGATATGTTGTATAATTACATATATCATGGTGGTGGTGGTTGGTTAGAGAATCTCCAAAATAAGAGTAAAGAGTATGTTATTTTCATTTTATACATTTTTAGTTGATATTGTACTGTTTTACAAGCTTTATATGTTGCATCGCTTATTGGTGCTTTCATATTGGAGATAAGTTGAGGAGAGTATTGTCTTCTCATGTTATCAGTTCAGTTATGCTTGTTTCAGTTTCCCCCTTGCATGCTCATACATTTAATGTACTGACGTCATTTGACTTATATCTTTTTATGATGGTCATACAAGTGTTCAGGGTCATCAACTAGCGCTTCGTATACTATTTTTGCTTCAGCTAGCGTTGATGGGCATCTTTGCATTTTGGAGGTCTTCACATTGTTATTTTGATTTTGTTAAGTTATTGAGAGTCTTGTCCCGTCTTTTATGACATGACTTAGAGGATTCATAAACAGTTGTAGTTCAATTTTTTTTCACTATTCTCTTGTTGATGTTTTGAGTCTTGGAGTCAATTTTTTATGTTTGAACAAACATGTCAAGACTTTTTTGAGTTTATATCCTGTTAAGACTTTTGAGTTGATTTTTTCTTTTGAAGTTCCTTTTTTTTGAGTAAGTCTTCAACTATGTAGTTAGTCAGGCCAAGGATTCATGTGATGTTTCTCCAATAACGGCTACGTCCAAGGTGTAGGCTCGGGACATGACAATATTTTTATACATTTGATAAAAATTATATATTATTGGGAGCATTATATTGCACCGCTATGGAAGAGAGTTAAGATAACTCACCCCCCCCCCCCAGAAACCATGTCTTTCTAACATGTGTAAAAGATCATACTTTTAAACAAATCTGCAACTTAGTGGATCTATTTAGTTGAGAGGTTCTATATCCCGACACAATATAGGAAAATTCTAAAAATGTGGACAATATGTTGTATCATCACTTTGTTCACAGTGATGGATGTCGGTTAGAAAATCTCCAAATAGAGTTAAAGTGCATTTTACTATAGCGCTTATCATGTTAAATTCCGACATGAGTAAATATTTTGTAAAACATTAAATGATTTAACTGATTTATTTCTTTACATTCAAGTTGAGCATATTTTATCTACTACAATCCTTTCATTAAATTATTTTTTTCGGCTATATTACTTACTTGAATATTCAATATACTGATGCCATTTGACTTTCATCTATTTTTGATGAAGATAGAGGTGTTTAGAATCATCAAATGACACTTTGTTGAGATCACTCTACACTTCAGCTAGCTCTTGGTGAGCCTCGTTGAATTTAGGAGGTCTTCATGTTTACCTTCTAGTTAGTAATTTTAAGATGTTGTGGGTCTTGTCCTGATAACTTCCTTTAATTGTAGAGACTTCATAGATAAATAGAGTTTGAGGAGTCTTTCAATATTTACTTTTCCTTGAGATGTTTTCACAAACTATTATATTTATATTAATGAGTATTTTAAGGTAGTTTGACTTGAGTATTTATTTTGAGTTGAAATGTTCATAAAATTATGTTTTAAGCCTTTTATCGCCTGAGTAAGTCTTCTTCTTAATATTTAGCCAGACCAAGGGTTCTCTTAGAAACCTGTAATGGTTCTCGCATGCCGGCCACGTCCAAGGTGTAGGTTCGGGGCATGACAAGTTGAATAAGACTTTGTGCTCTATTTCTATTTTAAAATAAAGCTACATAGTGTCGCGGAGGCTTATCTAAATGACTTTTGGAAAAAAAATAAATATAATTAAAAGTATAATGGATTGTAGTTTCCTTATTTTACTACTATCATAGAGAAGTAGAGAAATACCTTCTGGCTCTATCCATATTGTAATTTTTGTATGAAATTTAAAAGATTTAAACCATGTGCATTGACTATTCTGGCTCTTTATAAATATCTATCACTAGTTCACTATAAGAAACTAAAAATACCACACTGCTATATAAAGAAACATCTTACTATCTCTTAAACGTCATGGATGTGTATTAACGAACATTTTAATTTACGTAAAATTTTTAATATAAAAAATTTAGGTTCAGAAATTGGATTTGGACTTACAACAGAAAATACTAGAAAATTGATGAACCACTGTAGGGTTCACGAATGTGTAAGGAACCACGGTTTGTCGTCTTAGAAGTGGATCATTCCAAATAAGAAGTGGTGGAACATGTCACATTTCATGGGGCGTGGGAAGGCTCGTGTAAGCAAGGGAGAACAAACCACGCCCTGACATCAGACAACAGAGTCCACCAAATGGGCCGGGGGAAGGGCTGTGAACTAGAGCCAGCACAACCCCACCCAAGTGAACAATCAAAGTGGACTATACGGTCCGGTGACCTTCACACATGCCATGGTAGGGCATGTGAAGAACCCCAAGAACTAGTAGACACTGAACAGAACCACAAACCAATTCATATGCCATAGTACCCTTGATGGTCCGTCAGTAGTGCAATGAAAGGGCCATGTCAACTTTTAAGTTAGGGTTGTTTTGGTCTTTTCATTCATTTGTTGGACACCTTAACTACATAATTTAACCCCGATAAAATGTTTTTAACTCCTTTTAATCCTATAATTCTATTTAGAACCTAACCTAATAGATTCATTCACATAAATTCATCAAATTATGATCAAACAGAGAGAATACCCTATAGTTTCCCCTTAAGAACAAGTAGGAGGTTTTCTAGTGTTCTAGCCTCAAAATCG
This sequence comes from Solanum pennellii, assembly GCF_001406875.1. Lineage (NCBI taxonomy): Eukaryota > Viridiplantae > Streptophyta > Magnoliopsida > Solanales > Solanaceae > Solanum > Solanum pennellii. The sequence goes on from NC_028640.1 coordinate 56,368,615, forward strand.
AACTATTATTTCTCCATAGATTTGGTCACCAAGTATGTGGAATCTCACTAGTTTGTTCCTTTTATCAATTAGGTTACTAGAATTCAATCAGATTCTTAATCCTTGATTTATTATTTCGAACTAGGGTTTCTAAAATCTTGAAAAATTGTTGTGATATAGTTGCTATAGTGTTCCTAATAAATATTATCATGTTTTGTGTGAAACTTTTGATTATTTCTTTGCATAAAATTCAGAACCCTAGTTGTCTAGATTTTCTTATTTCATGAATTACACTTGCTAGGTCAGTTAAACAAATAAGCATGCCTCAGATTTCTAATGTACATTTTTAGTACATACATGTTGGATTCTCAATTAGCAAAACTTCCTACTGAACTTATCCTTTAGTTTACTTCTGTTGTGTCATACACATTAAAAGATTGAAGTAGGCTTCGCACCGAGGTTTACTAATGTTCAGTGTACCCTCATAATTCCAAAACTAATTTCCTCCATAGGAGGGTAACTCTTCTTAATGGGGATCAAATTTTGTGAACACATCAGTCCTGCCTTTAAACCCCTGTCAAGCTATATTCAGTCCTCTCGGTGGGCATAAACATCTGCCACGACCCACACCTATACCATAGAATTTAGGGCATTCATAGGTCGTGGCACGACGTACTTGACATCTCGGACGTCTTGTACAAGCTCTTTCATATCGTTTATTGCATATACATATATGAAAAGTAGTGCTGAATAAATAATTTTCACAACATTCGAATTGTCTTTCAAAAACTCTTTCATATAACAACCATAGGAAATACTAAGTTTCATATATCAAATCCTCGACACAAGAGTACTTGGGACACAACTCATACAATAGAAATATAGTACTACTAAGTCTATTACAATACTTCAAAATAAAAGAAATCAAGACATCTGTGCCCTCGAGTCAAATGAGGACATACTTCAACTTGCTTGAAAGATCCTATAATCAAAGCTTTGCTCCCAAAAGCACCTTCATCTATAAATCACTTTAGATATATATAAAAACATGAAATTAGTACAAACACATGTATTGAGTAGGTAATAATTCATAACAATCGTGAAACAAACATTTAATAGAAATATGTTCTTTTCGATAAAACATCATAGTAAAAGCATAAGAACAACATTTAACACCTTAGAAACACATAAGATACACTTATACATTTTATCACATTCTAATGGTGTTAGAGTGAACTAGGTCACCGTTACAGTGAATCAATTCACTGTTACAGTGAAGTTCCTCAATTTCACTATGAACCCTTTTTAGCATGTAATCTTCTCACTAAAAGCTATCCTAAGTTTCACTTATGTATGAGAAAGAGGGAATGCTCATACGCCCTTTCTAGGCACACCTAAGTGATCCTTACCAAAGGTAATTCTAACGTTCCCTTGAGTGAGTTGTGAGGCAACCGCCCATACAATCCCTTCACACACACTTAAGAGATAATTTAGAGTACCTACAATAAAATTATTCTCACTTAATACAATAACATATATATAATATGACATTGTCCTTCTAGAGGTTATCAAAAGATTTACTCAAGTAAATCAAGAAGAGAATGCCCATACTTGACCTCTTCAAGATTACCTAAATAATACTTAAGACTACTTATTCATGGATCATGTCTACATAATCATCCATCTTTCCTAACTCGAGTCATTCTTAAGACAGATCTAGGTAATATATGAATTAACCATTCCTATGCCCCCTTCACACCTTAACTAGATAACCCTTAAGTACTCTAGATCAATACTTATTTATTTATCATGCTTCATAACTTAAGTCATTACATTCATCAGTTCATTTAAGAGACATTCATAACATAAGGACATTCAAGTAATGGTCTTGGAGAAGACCTAGGCACTCACTCACTAATATCATCAAAGCCTATTGTGCAACGTCTAGATAGTGTCCCATACAACCACCTAAAGTTCATAGAACTTCTCTAATACTAGTAGGTATCCCATATGATGAGAATATGAAATGCATGACATAGAACATGTTATCTAAGCATGGATTTCGGTGTTGTAACCTATATTTGATGGAGGGTGTTCTACTTGCCAATGGTAGAACTTTGACACATCCCTTGTTTGCACATGTTTAAGTAATATGAAAGGTTTCTTTGCACTCTAGCCTAATTATTAACTAGAGATATTTCCCTCACCATACTCTCTATGTTCTATCCTTTGCTCTCATAGAGTAATTCACATAAAGGATCACATGAAGAGGTTACATATCTAGTTCATAACTCAATCACATTCACCCTACCAAGGAGGTCCTCTAGTGCTGCCGTTCAATGGAAGAGGATTGGTTAACGATATTCCTAAGGATGATTTCATGCCGTCCTAGCCAACATACCTTATGTCCACCATTAATTTAAGGATGATACCGTTACGAGTTTCGACTTCAAGGATCAAAACCTTACCTTTAGGTTGAAGGTTCCACATAAAAGACCTTCATAGGAACATTCAAGGTCTCATGTCATTCATACATAAAATACTAAGAGGCTTTAGAATCCTAAGTCAATAAATATCATATTCACATTCATGTATGTATCAAGTAAGGGACACAAGTCTACAACACGAGACACACCTAGACTTTACTTTATTACATATAGCATAACATTCTAGAAGCATATGGGAATAACCATTATCATCTATAAGTCACCCAATAATAAACTATTGTAACATTATCATTATAACCATCATAGACTCATATAGTCAAATACGAAGAATCACATATCAACTCTAACACTACACACAACAGGACATAGTTATGGTCAAACATGATCATCTAACAACATCAATAGAAATGCACATACTATCACCTAAATCATACTTCACATAAATAAACTACACAAATCATCATAATACATGAAGTAGTGACGACAAGACCATGATCATCATAACACATAATGTAACGTCGAGATGGCCACATCATTCACAAGTAAAGCATATAGCACCGCCACCATAATTGGACCATACCAATCACAACAGAATTCAAGAGCTACATTACATAATATAAAGAGAATTAAGACATTGTGCCAGCAATCCATTCTCACCACTTCAATCCATAGCTAAATCATCCAATTCAATACCAAAAGGCCCTTACCTATGGCCATGATCATCAATTCATTAGAAAAACCATAATACTCAATGAATCTAGGTCAATTCAATATAGATATTTGTCAATGTAAGACAAACTATACATCAACAGAATTCAATTCTTACATCATTCAATAATCCATGGAAAACTACTTTAATATTCATAAGCATTAAGACAATATCAAGTCAAGTACAAAGTAGTAAAAACCAATGGTACATCAACTACACGGGTTCATACGTTAATTGTGTTAAAATCATCTAATTAAAAACAATTCAATCAATATACAATTATCTAATACCTTTAATGCAAGAACCCATGGATACATCATAAAATATGACATGTTCATATGTTGACAACTTTATAAATCTCTTCGAATTTTGGGCACCTTGATGAAAGGAGTTTCAAGGATCAAAAATCTTACCTCAATGCAGCTAAATCATTAAATTGATGAATAATCACCACTGCAATCTTCAATCCAAGATCTTCCATGAGATTTGATTTAAATGGAGTTCTAGAGAATTTCTTAGAGATTTGGGGTTTTGATTTTTCAAGAGTCAATTAATCTAGGAAATTAGGACTTATAAACCCACTTAAAATACCTATAATACCCTTATAAAAACTCCCAAACTCTTATTTGGACGTGGAGTGAAATATCCACTTCACCCTTAACTTAGCAGTGAACCTGCAAAAATACAGGGCCCATCGACGCCTGGTTCGTCAACTGGTCGTCTCCCAACAAACGCATCATCCTGCTAGTCCATGGTTTGGGTCAGAGACTGGTAATTGGATTATCTTCCTCCCACTACAAAGTCTTGACTAAAGACATCCACCTAGGGGGCGTCAACCAGGCTAGTGGCCGTCAATTGTAATCCGTAGGTGGGACTGCCTTAGGCAGTTTTGGCCACCGTGATGGGTCCTTACTCGAGGACCCTGGGTTGATCCTTGGAGATCTTTGCCCAGATGTTTCCAACCAAAATATGATCGTATACACTTTTAGTTAATCTCATATCAAATTCATCCAAAACGAAAACCTAAAACTCGAAAAAACATGTCAAGACACTAGAGGTCATTTCAAGGCAACCTTTCGAATGTGATGGACTTTCATTGGACGTTTGACCTACATAATTCATAAAACTTCACACACTACCTATAAAAAATATAATAACTCATATAAGCAACATATAACCTCATAACACATTCATAAACACATAAAACACACATGAAGCACATAAGTGACTAGTCTTCGAACGTCTTGGTCGTTCTTTGGCGTTTGACTTCTAATTCACCTAATACTTTAGACACTGACTCCTTACCACATTTAAACTCTTTTAGGACCTTATACCCTCATTAAAATTATGTTATGCTCTATTTTCACGTATGTAATTTTAGAGGTATTACAATTTCCCTCACTTGTACAACATTGTCCTCCAAAGACACTCGCAACTCTCCGAACACTTCCAAGAATAGAGATTGTACTAGAAGCTCATAACCATAACACATAAAACATTATGCAATACAAACATCTAAAAGAAACATCAATTTCACAAAATCAAGAGATTCACAACACAACAAGAAGGTAGAATTAAATCTACGACTCATCATGCCATAAGACTCACAGTCTTCATTCCAAATAGCAAGAAATCCTTTTATATTCACAATCATGCTCATATAAATCAGTTCTAACCATATTACAACAATTTTCAACCGCATAATGATTTATTTAATTTCTTAAAAATATTATGGTGAACAGGCATCTTTACAGTGAATTATGTCACATTTTTATAAAATGCAACTTTTAGGCAATTAATGATGGAAACATGTTAATATGCAAGACAAATCACATAAGCACATTTTTCAACATAAGAATAAGATCATGAAATACACAATGCAAAATATCAATGAAATACATTTCCAACAAGACTCCTAAACACCATGCAACATGCTTCTACGACCATCTAGCACATGTACTAACCATACTTCCCCACTTACATAGAACTGATAAAACTAAAGAGAGAAATGCATGAAATTACCATCATTGGCATCCCCCTCATCCGGCTTTGCTCTAGTCTGAAGTGCATAGAAACGATTCTTCTTTGGAGCATTAGGAGTAACTTGCTTACCATCTCTAATAAGAAAACGCCTCACTTTTTGTCCATCTTTACCCGATCCAAAGCAACTCCCGGTACTTAATAGGCATTTCCTATAGAGCCTCTTTCTAAGAGTAGCACTTGTAGGCTTGACATTTTGAGAACCACCACCCTTCTAAAATTTCACCTTAGCACTTCTAGGTTATTCTTCACTTGATACCTTCTTCTTGAAACTAGGTTTACTTTGATCAGTTCAACACCTCCTTTTCATGTTTGTAGCAATCCTACCAAGTTTAGACTCCTCAATTAATTGAGCATAAACCATGAGTCTAGATAGCGTCATATCATCATAAAGCATGGCGGTACGACATTCTTCTTTCACTAGGTCGGTGACCCCGGTGACAAACCTACTCATCTCGTCCCTAGAGTTAGACACTAAGGATGGAGCATATATAGACAACATAGAGAACTTCAAATAATATTCGTCAACAGTCATATTTCCTTGCTTGATATTGATAAACTCCTCAACATTCACCTCCCTCCTCTCACGAGGAAAGTAATTTTCTATGAAAGACTCTTTGAGTTCCTCCCACTCATTAGGACCCGCCTCAACCGGCCTATTATCTTTCCATTGAGTGTGCCGCACTTTAGAACCCTCCCTCAATTGGTACGAAGCTAACTCTTCATTCTTCCTAGAAGTCACCCCTACAACACCCAACACCTTGTACAGACTATCTAAAAACTCGTGGGATCCTCTCCCACCATAGAGCCAAGAAACATAGGAGGATTCATCCTCACAAAATCAGTTAACCTAGATGTCATAGTTCTCTCCATAACATTCACTGTAGCTTCAATACCCCAATTAAAGTGAGTAGTTAAGGCTCGGGCTAAATAAGTATATCCTCTTTTATATCCCCATTAATCATTTTCAGGTGAACAACCAAAAAATCATTACCTCCACCCCATAATAAGAAATTGATCACCTTAAGCCCCTTGAGAATCTTGAAAAACTTGCTCAACTTTCTCAACTTGAGTAGGAATCCTCTCATTCACATCATTCTCCTCAACTTTTCTAGACGGTGTCCTCCTCGTACCGTCTCCTATAACACAAGGAAAACCATACGAAAAGAATACTAATAACTTTACTCTACGACACGACATAAGAGTAGAAAAGAAGGGAAACTATATCATCCTATAGCCTCTCGACAATAGATGTGTTACAACTTACAGCAATGGTCCAGACTCTACTAGATGTGACTTTATGAGACTTTTGGATTCCTAAGACAACTTTCATGACATATGCTCTGATACCACGTTTGTGACGACTCGCACATATACCCTAGAAATTAGGGCATTCTTTTGTCGTGAATCGCTGTACGTGACCTCTCGGAGGTGTTGTACAAGACCTTTCGTATCGTTCATCGCACATACATATACCAAAAGTAGCGGAATTAAATATTTTCACAACATATGAATACTCTTTCATTTAAAAACCGTGGACGTTCTTGGTTGTTTGACCTCCAAACATCATGAAACTTGACACACTGCTTATAAAAATTATAATAGCTCATATAAGGAACTTATTAGATCATAACATATTCATAAACACATAAAACACACATGAAACACATAAGTGAATAGTCGTCAAACGTCTTGGTGTTCCCTTGACGTTTGACTTTGAATTCACCTAATATTTTGAACACTGCCTCATAACAACAATACAAACCATTTTAAGAACTTATAACCTCATGACAAATATGTTAGGGTCTAATTTTACCTATGTTTTATAAGAGGTATTACAACATCAGATACTTTTTCAGTTCATGTGGTTTTATGTCGGTAAATAGTAGCTCGCACTGTCATAGTATAGTGCACTTGATAGGTTTTCAATCATATTTCAGTATTCAGTTTCATCATGTAATGATAATAATCGATACATTGTCATTATATTTCTGTATATTTCTGTATTTACATTATGTTTAAATTATATAATTGCGTAGTTATGCTTGTCCAACTTAAATATTTGTTCAGTTATATTCTATATCCTGCATGATCAATACATTCCAAATACTTATGCATACTCTATGTTACATCCTTTTATGATGTATGTTCAAGTCCTCAACATTTAGATCACGGGTAGATCGGTTCCCATTCCATACATAGTAGCATTAGTGGTGCGCCCTTTAATTCAAGGACAATAGAGATATTTTCCATTAAGTCTTTTATTTAAATTTCAGTTTAGCTAGGTTTAGCTATGGAAATGTCCAACAACTTTAGTGAGTTAGAGTCCTTTTCAAACATATTTTTAAATTTAGATTTATCATATAAGTGATTGTTCAGTATTACTAAACTCTTAGAAATTTACTATATATATTAAGATTAGTGTTGTGTATTCCCTATCTTTCATTTATGTCATTATTTAAGCTTCCACATAGCATCTTTTGTTTAGTTTTTTTAGTATGTTTACGATATGCCAGTTAAAGATTAGCTTGGGGTCACTTGTTATTCTGGGTCTTGTGTTTACACCAAGGGGAGAGCCTTGAGGTGTGACAAACATGGTATTAGACATTAGGTTTAAGAGTCCTATGATGTCTTAAAGTCACACTAAGTAAAGTCTCTTTCACAAGTGTGAAGGGCACCAGATATAATAAGAGTAAGGCTACAAGCGTTGTAAGAAAATTTTAGTCTCTTTTTACTCTTATCGTGTGTAAGGTATGATAAATTTTCTCGTTCAAATCCGTCGTTATGAACTTAAGATGATGATTCCCTGTAGATCTTAACCACAAAATTTCATGATAAGGATAAGAAAACCTTTGTGTGATGCTAGTTATTGGTAGTGATAGGGTGGAATTGACATCCTACAAACTTAACGATGTTGCACACATATGGTTCACAAAGTGGAAATACAAAATGGGACACTTTGGTTTACTCCCTAAATAGTAGTGAAGTTCGTTGTTTGTCCAGAAACTCTTTCAGAACCTTTTTCAGTCTCTACTCCATTTGGTGACCTAATTATTGCTAGACGTATATATAGAAATTTCCTTGTATGAGTCTCTCAATATGTTAGTAGTACTAGGATCATTCTGTTTTAGTTCCCAATGACCAGTCTTAGAATGCAAGGGTAGTATGTTGGTACCTATAGTTTGATTTAACTCTTACCTTAAGGTAAGAAAGATGATATCTAAAAGGTTATGTAGCATATTTTGAGGAAGTAAGAAAGGTATCCGGATAAGATTTTCATGAGCCTTCTCACTTAGGAGTTAGTCTTATGGACATATCAGATTGTGATGCAATTATCCATAACAGATCAGATCGTCATTGTCAGTTAATATTTAGGAAAAACAAGATAATGATCATATACAAATGGATTTTCATCAGCAGAAAGTAGAGGATTTCTCCCGAGGTGGAGATGGTCATTTATCTTTTCCTAAGGAGATAGGTAGGTGAAAAATCATTAATTAGGCTACATTCGGTTTTTGATGCTATTGAAAAAGTTCATCTCATCATAATATAAACTTAACGCATAAAACTTATATAGATGTAAGGAGAATAGACTTAATGTTTGAGATAGATAATTTTGTTTTCTTGAAAGTATCACTTATGAAAGGGGTTATTAAATTGGATAGACTTGGAGTCTCTCAGTTTACTCATGCATAAATTCGAGTCTTAGTACCTTGTTCCTTTAGATGTCTGTGCATTTTCAGCATATTTGCATGTTCATGGTACTCAGTGTAGTTAGATTTTCGTTTCTAGTACTTAGTGTTAAGGATTGAACTACCTTACCTCCATACTCATCAAGTTTAGAATTCATTCGAGGATGAACGTTTCCAAGTAGGAGATAATGTAACACCTTAGATCTCAAAATGAAGAAAATTCTAGTTTTGGGAAAATATGATGCCAGTACCCATAGAATCACCAACGAACTGTAGGTAGATTTTCTTCATTAAATCTCCAATCATTATAGTCTCTGATCCTAACTATGGTCAACCAGTATGGTCTCTGATTGGACCTACGGATCGTAGGTGAGAGTCAACAATCAGTTAGAGGGAAATTATTGTTGGGTCAACTTCATATGGCCATACATTTTACCACAAAAGGAATTAGGTGGCCCCTTACGTACAGAATGATATATAATTGAATCCTCTTCCTAGCACCACATATTTTTTTTTAAAAATCCCATCTCCATGTAAAAATTATGATCGTCTTAGTGAAGCCCTGTGCGTCAGAGTTAACCCACGACCCCTACCTACGGTTTGTAGGTAACCCACATACTGTAGGTCCCTTTGTAGGTGGATTGCGTAAGAATTAAGTCAGGTTTGTTTTGGTCCTTTCCCCTATGTGTTGGCCTTAAACTATGTCGTTTGATCCTTAGACGAAGTAGATTTTGTAAACTTAAGCCTAATTACTTAGTCAGATCATTCCCTAAGCGATTCAATCACTAAAAATTCATCAAACATAGAATAAAGAGAGCAAAAGAGAGACAACAAAAACCCTTCAAAGAAAGCAACATATTTTGTTCAATTCCAGACCAAAAATTGAAGAATTTCTGCTTTGACTTCCTCACAAGTATGTAGGATTTCACTAGTGGATTCCTTTCATTCGTTAGGTCCCTAGAATTCAGTCAAATTCTTGATTCTTATATCTTGCTTAGACCTTGAGATTATAAAACCATATATATTATTTGTGTTAATTTTTAGAGTATTCGTAATTACATTTTTGTTGAATCTTTGATTACTTCTTTGCATGAAACTCTGAATCCTAGTTATTTAGATTCTTTAAGTTCATGAATGACACATGCTAGGTTAGTTAAAGTTATACATGCATTCGTTTTCAAATGTCACATTATAAGTCTATCAATGTTATATTCTCATATTTGCATGTGAGTATTTCAGTTATGTGTTTTAGATTAACATATTTTTTTTGGAGTAGGCTGAACACGAGTAGTCCATGTTTTAGTGTACCCTCATAGTCCAGAACTACGTGCCCCCATAGTTTAACTCCGTCTTGTGGGTATTAGTTTCTGATCATGCAAAGAACACCTTTATACCTCTGGTAAGATATATCATTTCCTTCAATGTGGTGTTTTCATCAAAAATCATAGATATCTTATGTGGTGGTTATGTCGGTTACTAGTGTCTCCCACAATCACACTTTAATGTATTTGTCTAGGTTTTAAGTTATAATTCAGTATTCAGTCTCACCATATTTATTACTTTGTCAATATACTTCGTTTTGTTCTTTTCTGTATATTTCAGTATTTCCATCACGTTCAGATTATGTCATTGTTCATTTATGCTTTGTTTAGTTTTATGTTTTGTTCAACTTTTATCCTATCCTGCATGCTCAGTACATTCCAAGTACTGACACATACTATATACTACATATTTTCATGATGTAGATTCTGCTACTTAAAATTCAAATGACTCGTAGTTCGATTCCCAATCCACATTAGATAACTTTAATAGTGAATCCTCATACTTCAGAACAATAGACATATTTTCATATTTAGTCTTTCAGTTCATTTATAATTTTTCTAGAGTTAGTTGGTGTCATGTCCTAGCATCTCCATTCATTTAGAGGCTATATAAAGACATAGTTAGATTTGGTTTTAGTTTTTGAGTGATTGTTCAATATCAATAAACTCTTTACATTTTATGTATATTCTAACCAATATTAGGTGTTCCCTATCATTCAGTTATCTCATTATTTAGCGTTTTCATTAGTTTATCTTTTCATATATATATATATATATTAAGTTTGTTTATGAAATGTTTAGCTCAGGGTTAACCTGGGGTTACTCATAATCCTAGGTCCCATGCATGTTTACGCCAAGGGGAAGACTCGGGGTATGAAAATTGTCTTGATTATAGGTTGTGGAAGGGTCCTTGACCTCGAGCCAGCAGACCCTCAGCCCAAGTAAAAACCACGGTGTCTTTCACGGTCCATGGTCCATAACACGGGTCGTGGTATGGCTAGTGAATGGACATTCATTAACTAGTTGAAACTTACTAGAACCACGACCCACTTGACGAGTTGTGTTCTAGTTGACGGGTTGTCAACAACTCAATGCAAAGGAACTGTCTGTTTTTAACATAGGCTAATTTTTTACTTTCCCCCACCCCCTTATGATTTGGACACCTAAAATACGTCGTTTAACCCCTAGAATGCGTTGTTTCACTTAGTTTAAGCATAGTATATGTAACACCCCTTATCCAAAACAAACCAAAAATCATCTTTTTAGAAAAAAATGCAGGTGTATTCGACGGTTACCATCGATGGAATGTAGCCTGAACCACGACTCGTCCTGCACATCCGTCGATTGAGTCAGAAACCACCAAAAACTCAGCTCAAAATTTTTTGACTAAGTGTCGAACAATGCACTGACCTACGGTTCTTAGTCTGTGACCGTCGATTGACACGTCATTCACCCACTATCTGATATGAACAACGGTTGACCAGCACAGATCGTCTTTTGATCTACGGTCCGAAGGAATGACACTTGGTGGAAATTAACAAACACTTATATGGAAAATGCAGTTGGGTCAATTTCATTTGATCATAACTCTTAGCACAAAATGAAATTTGTTTCCCATGACATACCCACATATGGATAATTGAATTAGCTTTCTATATCCACTAACCTTGCTAATATCAGACACCCAGTAAAAAGTTATGCCCGTTTTATTAAAGTCCTATCAAACAGACCCAACCTACGGACCTAAAAAATAGACCGGCGATTGAACGACGGACCGTCAGTCTAGGTCGTTGTTTGATGCGACAACAATTAACTCTAGGATCTTTCGGTCTTTTCCCTCTTTGTTTAAACCATATGATACGTTGTTTTGACCCTAAATCATTAGATTTTAGTCAGTCTAAGCCTGGAAACATAGATAAAACATATCTAAGTCAAATCATTAAATCAAAACTTAGAAAATAAGAAGCAAGAAGGGAGAAAAAGATCAAGAACCCTAGTTGATTAAATCAAAACTTAGAAAATTAGAAGCAAGAATGGAGAAAAAGGTCAAGAACCCCAGTTAAAGAATGCAGCAATGTTCCAACAGTTCCAGGCCCAAAATATAAGTGTTTCTCCATTTAGTGCTTCAATCTTCTGTGAATCAGACCTGATCCCTTCGCTAGATACAATGTGATCAAGGAAAGCAACGGATTGTAACTAGAACTTACATTTGCTAAACTTAGCAAATACCTCGCGATCCTTGAGGGTCTGTTAAACAATTCTCAAATGAATCGCATGTTCTTCCTCATTCCTAGAGTAAATGAGGATATCATCAATGAAGAAGATATCAAACAAGTCCAAGTACTATTTGAACACTATGTTCATAAAATCCATGAAAGTTGCAGGAGCATTGGTTAGCCCAAACGACATAACTACAAATTCATAATTACCATACCGAGTTCTGAAGGCTATTTTTTGAATGTCACAATCATTGAATATAAGATGATGATAACCCGATCTGAGGTCTATCTTTGATTAATGTATAGCACCCTGAAGTTGGTCAAACAAATCATCAATCTTGGGGATGGGATACTTATTCTTGATTATGACCTTGTTAAACTATCTATAATCAATGCACATTCTGAGAGAACCATCTTTCTTTTTTACGAACAACACTAGTGCACCCCATGGTGAAATACTAGTTCTGATGAAGCCCTTATCTTGAAGGTCATTTAAAACCTCTTTAAATTCTTTAAGCTCTATTGGAGCCATTCTGTAAGGAAGAATAGAAATAGGGTGGGTATCTTGAAATAGATCAATTCCAAAGTTGATTTCCCTACCCTTCAATTCTAAGATTGGTTCGTCTTGAAACTGAAAACGAACAATCCTATCTCTACAATTGACTGAGGCATAACAAGAATGTAACCAATCCATGCCTAGGATGACATCAAAGTCTACCATTTCTAACCCTACAAGATCTGCTGAGGTGATTTATGAAATACAATGAAAGGGAAATTTCTATATACCTGTCTAGCTATAACTGGGTCACCAACTAGAGTAGAGACAGAGAAAGGTTTTGACAGAGTTTCTAGACTAACACTGAATTAGACTACTATGTAAGGAGTTACAAAGAAACAGTATCAACTGGATCTAACAATGCATAAACATCAAGGTCAAAGACTCGTACCGTACTAGTGACTACATCAGGAGAACCTTCCTGATCGTGGCGAGCCTAAAGAGCATACAACCTGTTCTGTTGCTGACCCCCACCTTTACTAGATGAGTTACCCGGCTGAGTGGGTGAATTGCTGGTATTGATGAAGTTGTAGACTGAGCTCTATCATTTCCACCTCTTTGACCCTTTCTAGAAGGACAATCCCTCTACCTTTGACCATAATGACCGCATCGAAAACATCCTTCTTTTCTAGTGAGACATTCGCTCGGATAATTCTTACCACACTTAGGGACAAGTGGTGTAAGTCTTGGTGCCTGAAACACTTCCCGGACTTAGAGCCTGGTGCTCTAACCTTCTGGTCATACCTGTTCTTAGAATATTGAACACTAGCTGACACAGGGGCTAGAGCTGAAAACTTTTGCTAACTATGAGAGTGATTTCCACCACTCGATTTCTACTAAGAATAGTCATAGTTCCTTGTCATAGCCTTCTTATTCTCCTTAGACTGTTCCCTAAGCTTATCACCCTCAACCTGTTGAGCATGAGTCATAAGCCTAGAGATCTTCATATCTCTCAATAACATAGAAATTTTGCACTCAGTTTTCAGTAAATCTAAACACTCCATACAAAAACCTATTCATCTGAGCCCTGGAGTCAACAACTATGTGACGAGCATTCCTGGAGAATCGGTTAAACTTCATCCTATACTCTTGGACCATCATGTTTCCGTGTCTTAATTTCACGAATTCCTGAGCCTTTGCTTCTCTCAAATCTATTAAAAACCTATCGAGAAAAGTCTCACTGAAGCAATACCAAGTGAATGGAGATGCGTTTGCACACCTATTTTCCCTCAACTGTGTGTACCAAATATGAGCTACATCCTTGAACTGGTATGATGCTAACTCAATCCAATCATTCCAAGTTACTTGTTTTACCTCAAATATTTTCTTGATCTCATACATGAATTTCTAAGGATCCTCATTAGTTTGCGATCATAAGAATTCAGGCCGATTCATCCTTATATGATCTTTGCTTCTAGTGATCCACCATATTCATTCACATGAGCATGAACCTGAATGTTCTAGTAAATCATACTCTGAGCCAACATATGTATGAAATTCCAGAACTCAGCATTTGAGACTTCTTGATCTGGGACTAGAGGAGTTGTGCTTGTATTCTTGGCATTCGCATTCCTAGCGATAGCTCTACGAGGAGGCATGATCTGGAACATAGAACGTGAAGTTAGAATGAAATAAGATCATACCTTACGCACTATAAGAGTAACAATAAAGTGATGTTGTTCTATAACACTTCATAGCCTTAATATGATTAGATGTGGTGCACTTCACACCCATGAAAAGGACTATACTTCGTGCGGCTTTTGAGACATCTTAGGAGTCTTCAACCAAGTGCTCTAATACAATGTTTTGTCTCGCCTAGAGCTACCCCCAAGACGCAGACAAGGAACAAAGGGACACAAGTTATCCCAAACTAAACCTGCTGGCATGATCATGAGTTTACTAAAGACAATAAACTAGATGCGGACGCTAAATCATAATTTAACCTGAAAAGATACGGAATACCCATATGCTAAAACTGAGATATACGAGAAATAATGTGTTTAATACAGGAAAAATATTAAATCACTACTAGGTTGAAACTAACTATGTCTGAAAATAGCCTCTAAATCGGACTAGAAATACAAAGACAAGCCCTAGCTAAGTGTAGCAAAAACAGAAACTATATAACTAAAAGACTAAAATAAACTCATGACTATTATCCTTGGAGAACGAGGAGTCACCACTGAATCTGCTGAATTGAAGATTGGGAATCGATCTATGCGTGATCTGGATGCTGAGAAGCTGAATCTACATCTCCAGAAGACGAAGCGCATGTATGTGTCAGTACTTGAAGTTACTGAGCAAACTTTTGAGTTAACTTAATGCCTAGACCAATTTTTAACATGATGAAAGTGAATACTAAATATATTGATAAATGGTTAATATATTCAGTATTCACGTTCAGCATGTTAAAAATTGGTCATTGCATTCAGTTAGCTCAGAAATTTGCTCAATAACATCAAGTACTGACGCATACATGCGCTTTATCTTCTGGTGATGTAGATTCAGGTTCTCAGCATCTAGATCTTGCATAGATCGATTCCCAATCTCCGGTTTTGCAGATTCAGTGGTGATTCCTCTTTCTCCGAGGATAATATTCATGAGTTTATTTCAGTCTTTTAGTCATTTAGTTTCAGTTTTTGCTACACTTAGCTAGTGCTAGTCCCAATATTTCTAGTTCGACTTTGAGGCTATTTTCAGAAATAGTTAGTTTCATCTTAGTAGGGCGTTAATATTTTCCTTGTATTAAATTCATCATTTCTCATATATCTCAGTTTTAGCATATGAGTATTCCACATCTTTTTAGTTAAATAATGATTTAGCTTCCACGTCTAGTTTATTATCTTTAGTAAGCTCATGATCATGCAAGCATGTTTACCTAGGGATGTGGTGCTAGGTTCCGTGTCTATGTCTAGGGGGGGTAGCTCAAGGCGTGACAAAAGTTTGTATCAGAGCACAGGGTTTAAGAGTCCTATGATGTCTCAAAATCCGTTCTAAGTATAGTCCTTTTCATGGGTGTGAACTGCACCACATCTAATCAGATGGAGGCTATGAAGTGTTATAGAAAACCTTTAGTTGTTACTCTTATCGTGCGTAATGTATGATATTATTCCATTCTAACTTGACGTTCTCCATTTCAGATCATGCCTCCTCGTAGAGATATCGCTACGAATGCGAATGCAAGGAATACAAATGCAGCTCCTCCAGTCCCAGATCAAGAAGTCGCCAATACTGAGTTCAGGAATGTAATGCAGATGTTGGCTAAGAGTATGACTAACCAAAACACTCGGGTTCATTATCATGTGAATTAAAATGGAGGATCAATAGCAGCAAAGATCCGTGACTTTGTTAGGATGAATCCGCCTGAATTCTTAGGATCGCAAACTAATGAGGATCCTCAAAATTTCTTGGATGAGATCAAGAAAATTTTTGAGGTAATGCAAGTCACTGGCGATGATCGGGTTAAGTTAGCATCATACCAGATGAAAGATGTTGCTCATATTTGGTACACTCAGTGGAGGGAAAATAGCGGTGCAAACGCAGCTCCATTCACATGGGATTGCTTCAGTGAGACTTTTCTCGACAGGTTTTTCCCAATACATTTGAGAGAAGCAAAGGCTCAGGAATTCATGAACTTAAGGCATGGAAACATGTCGATCCAAGAGTATGGGCTGAAGTTTAACCAGTTATCCAGGTATTGTTCTCACATAGTTGTTGACTCCAGGGCTCAAATGAATAGGTTCTTGTATGGAGTATCAGATTTGGTGAAAACTGAGTGCAAAAATTCTATGTTATTGGAAGATATGAACATCTCTAGGCTTATGACTCATGCTCAACATATTGAAGGTGATAAGCTTAGGGAACAGGCTAAGGAGAATAAGAAGGCTAGAATTGGGAACTATGACTATTCTCAGTGGAAATCTTGTGATGGAAATCACTCTCAGAGTCTGCAGATGTTTTTAGGTCCAGCCCCTTCGTATGCTAGTGTTCCATCCTCCAAGAACAGGTATGACCAGAAGGTTAGAGCACCAAGCTCTAAGTATTGGGGAAGTGTTTCAGGCACCAAGACTTACCCCACTTTCCCTAATTGTTGTAAGAACCATCCGGGAGAGTGTCTCACAAGAAAAGAAGGATGTTTTGGGTGCAGTCAGTCTGGTAAAGGTTGAGGGATTGTCCTTCTAGAAAGGGT
The DNA here is from genome assembly GCF_001406875.1 of Solanum pennellii. Lineage (NCBI taxonomy): Eukaryota > Viridiplantae > Streptophyta > Magnoliopsida > Solanales > Solanaceae > Solanum > Solanum pennellii. The sequence goes on from NC_028640.1 coordinate 56,385,768, forward strand.
CAAAATGGTGGAAATGTAGAGCTCAGTCTACAAATTCATTAGCACACGCAAGTCACCCACTCAGCAGGGTAACTCATCTAGTACAGGTGGCGGTCATCACCAGAACAGGCTATATGCTCTTTAGGATCTCTAGGATAAGGAAGGTTCTCCTGATGTAGTCACTAGTACGTTACGAGTCTTTGACGTTGGTGCTTATGCATTGTTAGATCCAAGTGATACTTTTTTGTTGTAACTCGTTACATAGTGGTCCAATTAAGTGTTAGTCCAGAAAATCTCTTAACACCTTTCTCTGTCTCTACTCCAGTTGGTGACCCAGTTATAGCTAGACAGGTATATAGAAATTGCCCTTTCACAGTATCTCAAAAAATGACCTCAACAGATCTTGTAGGGTTAGAAATGTTAGACTTTGATGTCATTCCATAATGGATTGGTTATATTCTTCTTATGCCTCAGTCAATTCTAGAGCTAGGATTTTTCTTTTTCAGTTTCTAGACGAACCAATCTTAGTATGGAAGGGTAGGGAAATCGACTTTGGAATTGATCTCTTTCATGCTGCCCACCCTATTTCTATTCCCCCTTACAGAATGGCTCTAGCAGATCTTAAAGAATTTAAGTAGGTTTTAAAGGACCTTCAAGATAAGGGCTTCATCAGAACTAGTATTTCACCATGGATTGTACTAGTGTTGTTCTTAAAGAAGAAAGATGGTTCTCTCATAATGTGCATTGACTATAGACAACTTAAAAAGGTCAGAATAAAGAATAAGTATCCCATCCCCAAGAATGATGACTTGTTTGACCAATTTCAGGGTGCTATGGATTTCTCAAAGATAACCTCAGATTGGGTTATCATAAGCTTAGATTCGGAGATAGTGACATCCTGAAAATAGCCTTCAGAACTCGATATGGTCATTATGAATTTGTAGTTATGTCGTTTTGACTAACTAATACTCCTGCAGCTTTCATGGATTTGATGAACAGAGTGTCCAAACAGTAATTGGGCTTGTTTGTCATCATCTTCATTGATGATATCCTCATTTACTCTAGGAATAAGGAAGAACAAGCGAGTCATTTGAGAATTGTTTTGCAGGCCTCAAGGATCGCCAGTTATTCGCTAAGTTTCGCAAATGTAAGTTCTAGTTGCAATCCGTTTCTTTTCTTGGTCACTTTATATCTAGCGAAGGGATCAGATTTGATTCACAAGAGATAGAAGCAGTGAAACAATGGCCAAGACCTACCTTAGCTATGGATATTAGCATTTTCTTAGGTATAGCAGCCTATTAGAGAAGGTTTGTAGAAGAATTTTCATCCATACCCTCACCATTGACTAGATTAACTCAAAAGATGGTCAAGTTTCAATTGTTAGATGATTGTGAAAAAAGTTTCACAGAATTTAAAACTTGATTGACTACAACTTCTATCTTTACTCTACCAGAGGGTTCAAATGGTTATGTGATCTATTGTGATGCATACAGAGTTTGCCTAGGTTGTGTGTTGATGTAGTGAGATAAGGTTATAACGTATGCTTCTAGACATCTTACGGTTCATGAGAAGAACTATCCAACCCATGACCTTGATCTTGCAGCAGTAGTATTTGCACTCGAGATCTTCATACACTACTTGTATGGTGTGCACGTAGATGTGTCACTTAGCATAAGAGCCTTCAGTATGTGTTCACCCAGAAAAAGAGTTGAATCTTCGACAGGGGAGATAGCTTGGGTTATTTAAAGATTATGATATGAGTGTGCATTATCATCTTGGTAAGGCGAATGTAGTAGCAAATTCTCTTAGCAATTATCTATGGGTAGTATAACCTACATTGAGGAATAAAGGAAGGAGCTACTGAAGGATGTTCACAGGCTTGCTCTCTTAGGATTTCGCCATATGAGCATATCGGACAGTAGTGCAATAGTTCGGAATGGGGCAGAATCTTCTTTGGTAGTGGAAGTTAAGGAAAAGAAAGTCAGTGAACGAATATTTCTTGAACTTAAGGGTACAATACACAGTTACAGAGTGGAGGTTTTCTCCCAAGGGGAGATGGTGTACTTCTCTACTAGGGTAGATTGTGTGTTTCTTATATGTCTGAGTTTAGAAAGCATATCCTTGCAGAAGCGGATAACTCTAGATATTCGATTAATCCAGGTGCCACTAAGATGTACCGCGATTTGTAGAAAGTCTATCAGTGTAATAGAATGAAAGAGATATAGCAGACTTTCTGAGTAAGTGCCCCAATTTTCAGCAAGTCAAGGTAGATTATCAGAAACCAGGAGGTATAACTCAAGAGATCGATAATCCTACTTGGAAGTGGTAAGTGATCAATATGAACTTTATCACAGTGTGACCTCGTACTCACAGACAGCATTACTCAATTTGGGTGATAGTTTATAGGATGACTAAGTATTCTTGCTTTTTAATGGTCAAGACTACACATTCGACAGAGGAGTATGTCAAGCTTTACATTAATGAAATTGTGAGTTTGCATGGAATTCCTTTGTCTATTATCTCATATAGAGGTCCTTAATTTACCTCTCATTTTTTGAAGTCATTTCAAGAGGATCTTCGTTTTCAACATAACCTTAGTACAACATTTCATCCACAGACGGATGGACAGGCAGAGCGTACCATTCAGACCCTAGAGGATATGTTGAGAGCTTGTGTGATCGATTTCAAGGGTAGTTGGGATGATCACCTTCCTCTTTTTGAGTTCGCCTACAACAACATCTACTATTTCAGCATTCAAATGACCCCTTATGATGCTTTGTTTGGGCGTCGATGTATGTCTCCTGTTGGTTAATTTGAAGTAGGTGACGCATCTTTGATAGGGCTTGAATCAGTCCTTAATGCTATCGAGAATGTGCAAATCATTCAATATAAACTTAAGTCAACCCAAAGTCGTCAAAAATCTTATGTAGATATGAGAATAAGGTACTAGAGTTCCAAGTTGATGATTGCGTTTTCTTGAAAGTGTAACCTATGAATTGGGAGATGAAATTTGACAAGAAAGAGAAGTTGAGTCCTACATATGTAGTCCCTTACAAGATCTTGAAAGGCTTGGCAAGGCGGCATATGAGTTACAGTTTCCAACAGAATTAGCAGTAGTGCATCTGGTCTTCCACATCTCTGTCTTGAAGAAGTGTGTGGGTAATCCAGCCTCTGTAGTGCCATTAGAGAGTGTGGCGCTGAAAGATAGTTTTTGTTATGTGATTACCACGTAAGATTCTTGACTGTCAGGTTAGAAGGTTGAGAAATAAATAAGACGCTTCAGTCAAGGTTTGGTCGAGAAGTCAGTCCGTAGAGGGAGCTACTTTTGAAGCAGAAGCAGCCATGAAAGCAAAGTATCTTCACCTCTTTCCTTACTATTCCACTCAAGTTTGGGGTAGTAGTTCCTCTTAAGTTTTCCAGACATTCATGCATGAATTCAGTCTTAGCATCATGTTTCCTTATTTTGTACTTGCATTTTCAGCGTATTTGCATGTTCTCGAAACTTAATTCGTCAGAACTTCACTTCTCACTGTTTAGAAGTATGGTTTGCAGCTCTCCCCCTCTAATTTAGATAATTTATTCTTCATTCGATGATGAATGTTCCCAAGGGGGAGATAATCTAACACCCCGTATAAAAAATAGACCAAAAAATTGCTTTTCTGAAAAAACTGAAGCTGCAGTCGACGGTTACCATCGACTGACCATAGCAAAAACCACAGACCGTCCAGTAAATTCGTCGATTAAGTCAGTAACTACCACAAACACAGCTCAGAAAATTTTGACGAAGTGTCAACGACGGACATACCTACGGTCCGTAGGTTACACTACGGTTCGTAGTCTATGTCCGTCGATCGACACCCCATTCACCCACTTTCTGATATGAACAACGGTTTACCAGCATGGACCATCGTTTGATCTACGGTCCGTAGGTCTAACCGTAGATGAAAATTAACAGAAAATTAGAGGGGAAATGCAGTTGGGTCAACTTCAATTGATCATAACTCTTACAACAAAATGAATTATGTTTCCATGACATACCGATAAATAGATAATTGATTCATCTTTCCAAATCCACCAACCTTTCTAAAATCAGACATCCCAGTAAACACTTATTCCCTTTAAGTAAAGGCTTTTCGAACAAACCCAACCTACGGACCCAAACGACGGACTGTCGATTGAACGACGAACCATCATTCCAGGTCGTCGTTGGTCAAATAGCAATTAACAAAGGGGTCTTTTGGTCTTTTCCCACTTCGTTTAAACTCTATGATTTGTCGTTTTGATCCTAAATCATCATTTTTTAGTCAGTTTAAGCCTAGAGACATAATTGAAACTTATTTATGTCAAATCATTAAAACAAAACATAGAAAATTAGAAGCAAGAAATGAGAAAGAGGTCAAGAACCCTACTTGAAGAACGCAGTAACGTTCCAGCAGTTCCAGCCCAAAAATCTATGTGTTTCTCCATGAATTTCATAACAAGATATGTGAGATTTCACTAGTGGGATCCTTTCACCCTTTAAGTCCCTAGTTTTCATTCAGATTCTTAATTCCCATATTATTATTAGACCTAGGGTGTCTAGAACTTCAAAAGAACATTATGAATTAATTAGTTATATGTTCCAAATCAGATTTTAATATTATTATTACATTTATCGCATGAATTTCAAAAACCTAGCTATGTATTTCTTTAGTTCTTGAACTTACACATGGTAGGTCAGATATTCACTTATTCAGTTATACATGCGTCAGTTATTAACGCATCATTATCATTTTAAATGTTGCATTCTCAGTTTGACTGTTCAGTTTTGAGCTTCTAGTATTTAAAAAAATTAAGTCATAATCAGTAAATTACATAAATCAATGGGAGTAGCATAATACCGAGTTGGACTAGGGTTTAGCGTACCCAATAGTCCCAGAACTACTTACCAAGTAAGTTGTAAGTCCCCTCTATGGGAAATCAGTTTAGTGATCATGCCACCATGCCTTTATACCATTGGCAGGGTATATTGGGTCCTCTCAATGGGGCGTATAGATCGGACTCCACATTTAGCTCATATGGTTTTATTATCGGTTATTTGTAGCTCCATCACTTCAGTTAGACTCTATTGTATTGACCATTTATTAGTATATTCAGTATTAAGTTTCAGCATGTTATAAATTGGTCATTGTATTCAGTTAGCTCAGAAATTTAGTTTATCATGTTCTGATCATTATACTTGCTCTTGTGCTTGTTCAGTTATGCTTTATTTCAACTTTAATCTATCCTACATGCTCAGTGCATCAAGTACTAACACATACGTGTGCTAAATATTCTCATGATGTAGGTTCAGGTTCTCAGCATCCAAATCATGCATAGATCTACCAGTCTCCAGTTCAGCAGATTTAGTGGTGAGTCCTCATTCTCCGAGGACATTAGTCATGAGTTTATTTCAATATTTTAGTCATTTAGTTTAAGTTTTTGCTAGACTTAATTGGGGCTTGTCCCACTTGTTCTAGTCCGGTTTAGAGGCTATTTTAAGACATAGTTAGTTTCAACTTAGTAGTGAGTTAATGTTTTCTTTGTATTAAACTCATTATTTTTAATATATCTCTGTTTTAGCATTTTGTTATTCCCCATCTTTTGAGTTTAAATTATGATTTATCTAACGCACTTAGTTTATTATCTTTAGTATGCTCATGATCATTCCTGCAGGGTTAGCTTGGGATCACTTGTGGTCGTAGGTTCTGTGTCCATGTCTCAGAGGTAGCTCGGGGCGTGACAGTACTCTAATAAGAACTTGCCTTAATCAATTCATTAACCTAAATACATCAAACTTAGAACAAAAGAAGAGAATATTTGACAATTTCCTCTAAAGAACAAGTAGGAGGTTTTCTTTAGTTCTATCCCCAAAATTGATGGATTTATCTATAGATTTTGTCATCGGGTATGTGGGATTGAACTAGTGAGTTCCTTTTATTTGCCAGGTCCTTAGAAGTCATTACCATTATTGTTTCTTGATATCTTGTTTAGATCTACCCTCTCTAAAATCTTGAAGGATTGTCAACCTTTTGAGAAATCGTTGCTTAGTTCTTTGGATGATATTCAGAACCCTAATAATATATATTCTCTTAGTTTATCAATTACTCTTGCTGGGTTAGTCAAGCAAATAAGCACGCCTTAGATTTCGAATTTTCATTGTCAGTACATCTATGTTGCATTTGAGTTAGCATAATAAAAAATTGAGCTAATCCGGTAATTTAGTTATGTTATGTCTTACAAATTTCCAGTTGGGAATAGGCTTAGCATCAAGTTATATTAGGGTTCAGCATTCTCTTATAGTCCCAAAACTATGTGCCCCTTTAGGAGTATAAATCCCCTTAATAGGCATCAATTTAATGATCACACGAGTCATTCCTTTGTACACCGGAAACGTATATAAGGTCCTCTCGATGAGGTGTATACATCGACTCCGCATCTAGATCACGTTATTTACTTTACTTAATAGTAGCTTCCATAGTCAGACTCTAGTGCATTTGACCAGGTTTCTGTTATATTTCAGTATTCACTCTTAACATCTCCTGTTAACAATCAGTATTTCGTCATCACATTCTATTTAGTTCATTTAAATATATTTCACTATTCACATTATGTTTAGATTATATCATTGCTTACTCAGTTATACTTATTCAAATTACATATTTGTTCAGTTATATTCTATATCTTGCAAGCTGAGTAATTTCCAAGTAATGGTGCATACTCTGCGCTACATCATATCTTGATGTAGGTTCAAACCCTCATCATTCAAATCATGCATAGACCGATTCCTGATCGATAGTCAAAAACATTAGTGGTGAGTCCTCAGACTTTGAGTACAATAGAGATGTATTCCATTTCAGTCTTTTATTTCAGTTTATGTTTTGGTAGGGACATGTCCTAGCAACTCTAGTTAGTCGGACACTTTCTCTGACATAGTTTTAGATTAAGCTTTAGTATTTGAGTAATTATTCAATATCAAATAACACTTAGAAGTTTATTATATATTAAAATTTGTATTGGGTATATCCCATCTTTCAGTTATCTCATGATTTAAGTTGTTGCATAGTATCATTTTTTTCATTTGTTTTAGTATGCATATAACATGCCAGAACAGGGTTAGCTTTGGGTCACCATGATCCTATTCCCGTGTTTGCGCCAAGGGATAGCCTCGGGGAATATCAGTTGTCCCATCAGTACACACAATGATTCATGAATAAAATTGGTAAATCTTAATATTTCTTGTTTTTACTGAGATAAAAGAGCTTATGAAATTATTTTTTTAAAGAACCAAAAAGATATCAATAATTTAGTGATAGACACTTCTAAAAATATTAAATTAGGTACGTAATTTTTAAGTAATCCCTAACTAATTCGTCACTAAGAACCTCCTTTCGAATTCATCAATTTTCTTATATATATTTTTTGCGCTAATCCATAGCTAAATATAATTAGCATGAAATTTTATTATTAAGCTATGAAATTTCATCCATCGTAACTCCCTATTTTCTAGTAGACTAATATACTCTTAGAACAATAGCTCCTCAAGGATGAACGACCACATTGAGATCAATGCATACTTAAAAAAAAATCTGGTTAATTTCATAAATTGTCATATGGTTATGACTTTCATACTAAAATCATACAACTATTGAAATTTCATGAAAAAGTAATCAGAAAAGGCCTACCTAATTTACTTACACAAAAGTCATGTTACCGAAAAATCCAACTTAAATTTTTCACTCTATATAAATAATCTAACTTTTTTAGTTTACTTGTTTTTGCTTTTCTACCTAAGACTGTGTATTCATTATATCATTAGATTGAACTTAGATACTGCAATCCAATCTTATAGTTACAATATAATAATTCTTACGCTACGTCAATGTTTAAATACTAATTTTAAACTTTCTTGAACTCTACACCCTACATGTTCTTTTTTATCATAAAATTAAGTTACTTTCATCTGACATGAATCATCATAAACCGTGATTTATATTAAAGTAAGAGACATGGCTTCCTAGGAATTGGATCAATAGAATTGGTGCATGCTCCGTATCTGCTGCAAGAGAATCTTTGTGTGATGCAAGTTATTGGTAGTGATAGGGTGGAATTGCCATCCTACCAACTTAAGGATGTTGCACACATATGGTTCACTAAGTGGAAATACAAAATGGGACACTTTGGTTTACTCCCTATATAGTAGTGAAGTTCGGTGTTTGTCCAGAAACTGTTTTAGAACCTTTTTCAGTCGCTACTCCAGTTGGTGACCTAATTATAGCTAGACGTATATACAGAAATTTCCTTGTATCAGCCTCTCAATAAGTCACCTCAACAGACCTTGCAAAGTTAGAAATTGTAGATTTTAATAGCATTCTAAGCATAGATTGATCATTTTTGTTAAGCCTCAGTCGATTGTAGTACTAGGATCATTCTATTTTAGTTCCCAATGATCAGTCTTAGAATGGAAGGGTAGTATGTTGGTACCTATAGGTTGATTTACCTCTTACGTTAAGGTAAGAAAGATGATATCTAAAAGGTTATGTAGCATATGTTGAGGAATTAAGAAAGGAATCCGAATAAGATTTTCATGAGCCTGCTCACTTAGGAGTTAGTCTTATGGACATATCAGATGGTGGTACAATAATCCATAACATATCAGAATCCTCATTGTTAATGAAAGTTTAGGGAAAATAAGATAATGATCATATACAAATGGATGTTCATCAGCAGAAAGTAGTGGATTTCTCCCGAGGGAAGATGGTCATTTATCTTTTCCTAAGGAGATGGGAAGGTGAAACAACATTAATTAGGCTAAATTCGGTTTTTGATGCTATTGAAAAAGTTCATCTCATCAGAATATAAACTTAAGGCATAAAACTTATATAGATGTAGGAGAATAAACTTAGAGTTTGAGATAGATAATTGGGTTTTCTGGAAAGTATCACTTATGAAGGGGGTGAAGAAATTGGATAGACTTGGAGTCTCTCACTTTACTCGTGCAAAAATTTGAGTCTTAGTACCTTGTTCCTTGGTTGTCCGTGCATTTTCAGCATATTTGCATGTTCGTGGAACTCATTTTAGTTAGATTTTTGGTTCCAGTACTTAGTGTTAGGGATTGAACTACCTTACCTCCATACTCAGCAAGTTTAGAATTCATTCGAGGATGAATGTTCCCAAGTAGGAGATAATGTAACACCTCAGATCTCAGAATGAAGAATTCTAGAACAGTAGACATATTTTCATATTTTGTCTTTTCATTTCATTTTCAATATTTCTAGAGTTAGCTGGTGGCATGTCCTAGCATCTCCACTCATTTAGAGGCTTTATGAAGACATAGTTAGATTTGGTTTTATTTTTTTAGTGATTGTTCAATATCAATAAACTCTTTAAATTTTATGTATATTCTAACCAATATTAGGTGTTCCCTATCATTCAGTTATCTTATTATGTAGCTTTTTCATTAGTTTATCTTTTCATAGATATGTTAAGTTTGTTTATTATATGTAAGCTCAGGGTTAACTTGGGGTTACTCGTGATCCTAGGTCCCATGCATGTTTACGCCTAGGGGTAGCCTCGGGGCATGACAGTGGTCTTGATCATGGGTTGTGGAAGGGTTCTTGAACCGAGCCAGCAGACCATCAGCCCAAGTAAAAACCATGGTGTCTTTCACGATCCATGGTCCTTAGAACAGGTCGTGGTATGGCTGGTGAATGGACGTTCATTAACCAGTAGAAACTTACTAGAACCAGAACCCACATGACGAGTTGAGTTCTAGTTTACGGCTTGTCAACAACTCAATGGAAAGGAACTGGCTCATTTTTGTCTTTCCCTCACACCCCTTATGTATTGGACACTTAAAATACGTCGTTTAACCCCTAGAATGCGTCGTTTTACTTAGTTTAAGCATAGTATATTTAACACCCTGTATCCAAAACAAACCAAAATCATCTTTTTAGAAAAAAATGCAGGTGTAGTCGATGGTTACCATCGACGGAATGTAGCCTGGACCACGGCTCGTCCTGCACATCTGTCAATTGAGTAAGAAAACCCAAAAAACTAAGCTCAGAAATATTTTGACTAAGTGTCGAACAATGCACAGACCTACGGTTCGTAGGTCAAACAACGGTTCATAGTCTGTGACCATCGATTGACACCTCATTCACCCACTATCTGATATGAACAACGGTTGAGCAGCACGGAACGTCGTTCGATCTACGGTTCATAGATACGACCCTAGGTGGAAATTAACAGACAGTTAGCGAGGAAACGCAGTTGGGTCAATTTTATTTGATCATAACTCTTAGCACAAAATGAAATTGGTTTTCCATGACATACCCACATATACATAATTCAATTAGCTTTCTATATCCACCTATCATGCTAAAATCATAAATCCGAGTAAAAAGTTATGCCCGTTTGATTAAAGTCCTGTCAAACGGACCCAACCTACGGACCTAAATAACCGACCGTCGATTGAACGACGGACCATCAGTCCAGGTCATCGTTTGATGCAACAACAATCAACTCTGGGATCTTTTGGTCTTTTTCCTCTTTGATTAAACCATATGGTACGCTGTTTTGACCATAAATAATCAGATTTTAGTCAGTCTAAGCCTAGAAACATAGCTAAAACATATCTAAGTCAAATCATTAAATCAAAACATAGAAAATAAGAAACAAAAAAGTAGAAAAAGATCAAGAACCCTAGTTGATTAAATCAAAACGTAGAAAATTTGAAGCAAGAAAGAAGAAAAAGGTCAACAACCCTTGTTCAAGAATGCATCAACGTTCCAACAGTTCCATCCCCAAAATATAAGTGTTTCTCCATTCACTGCTTCAATTTTCTGTGAATCAAATCTGATCCCTTCGCTAGAAAAAATGTGACCAAGGGAAGCAACGGATTGCAACTAGAACTTACATTTGCTGAACTTAGCGAATACATGGCGATCCTTGAGGGTCTGCAGAACAATTCTCAATGACTCGCATGTTCTTCCTCATTCCTAGGGTAAATGAGGATATCATCAATGAAGATGATAACAAACAAGTCCAAGCACTATTTGAACACTCTGTTAATCAAATACATGAAAGTTGCAGGAGCATTGGTTAGTCCAAACGACATAACTACAAATTCATAATGACCATACCGAGTTCTGAAGGCTATTTTTTGAATCTCACTATATCTGAATATAAGATGATGATAATTCGATCTGAGGTCTATCTTTGAGAAATGGCTAGCACCCTGAAGTTGGTCAAAAAACTCATCAATCTTGGGGATGGGATATTTATTCTTGATTATGACCTTGTTAAACTGTCTATAGTCAATGCACATTCTGAGAGACCGACCGTCGTTCTTTTTTACGAACAACACTAGTGCACCCCATTGTCAAATAATAGTTCTGATGAAGCCCTTGTCTTGAAGGTCCTTTAACACCTCTTTAAATTCTCTAAGCTCTATTTGAGACATTCTGTAAGGACGAATATAAATAGGGTGGGTATCTTGAAAGAGATCAATTCCAAAGTCGATTTTCCTACCCTTCCATTCTATAATTGGTTCGTCTGGAAACTGAAAACGAACAATCCTATCTCTACAATTGACTGAGGCATAACAATAATGTAACCAATCCATGCCTAGGAAGACATCAAAGTCTACCATTTCTAACCCTACAAGATCTGCTGAGGTGATTTTCTGAGATACTGTGAAAGGGAAATTTCTATATACCTGTCAAGCTATAACTGGGTCACTAACTGGAGTAGAGACAGACAATGGTTTTGAGAGAGTTTCTGGACTAACACTTAATTGGACTACTATGTAAGGAGTTACAATGAAAAAGTATCACCTGGATCTAACAATGCATAAATATCAAGGTCAAAGACTCGTAACATACTAGTGACTACATCATGATAACCTTCCTAATCGTGGCGAGCCTAAAGAGCATACAACCTGTTCTCGTGCTGACCGCCACCTGTAATACATGAGTTACCCTGCTGAGTGGGTGACTTGCTGGTATTGATAAAGTTGTAGACTGAGCTCTACCATTCCATCTCTTTGACCGTTTCTACAAGGACAATATCTCAACCTTTGAGCAGAATGACCGCACCCAAAACTTCCTTCTTTTCTTGTGAGACATTTGCCCAAATGGTTCTTACCACACTTAGGACAAGTGGGGTAAGTTTTGGTTCCTGAAACACTTCCCAGGCTTATAGCCTGGTGCTCTACCTTCTGTCATACCTGTTCTTGGAGGATGGAACACTAGCTGACAAAGGGGCTGGGGCTGAAAACATTTGCTAACTCTTAGATTGATTTCCACCACTCGATTTCTATTGAGAATATTCATAGTTCCCAGTCATAGCCTTCTTATTCTCCTTAGACTGTTCCCTAAGCTTAGCACCCTCAACCTGTTGAGCATGAGTCATAAGCCTAGAGACCTTCATATCTCTCAATAACATAGAACTTTTGCACTCAGTTTTCAGTAAATCTAAACACTTCATACAAAAACCTATTCATCTGAACCCTGGAGTCAACAACTATGTGAGGAGCATACCTGGAGAATCGGTTAAACGTCAGCCCATAGTCATGGACCATCATGTTTCCGTGCCTTAAGTTCATGAATTCCTGAGCCTTTGCTACTCACATATCTATTTGGAAAAACCTATCGAGAAAAGTATTACTGAATCAATACAAAGTGAATGGAGATGCGTTTACACCCCTATTTTCCTTCGACTGAGTGTACCAAATATGAGCTACATCCTTAAACTGGTATGATGCTAACTCAACCTAATTATTCCCATTTACTTGCATTATCTCAATGATTTTCTTGATTTCATCCAAGAATTTTCTGAGTATCCTCATTAGTTTGCGATATTAAGAATTCAGGCGGATTCATCCTTATACGGTCTTTGTTGCTATTGATCCACCATTTTTATTAACATAAGCATGAACCTGATTGTTCTAGTTAGTCATACTCTGAGCCAAAATATGTATGATATTCCTGAACTCAGCATTGGAGACTCCTTGATCTGGGACTGGAGGAGCTGTGTTTATATTCTTGGCATTCGCATTCCTAGCGATAGCTCTACGAGGAGGAATGATCTAAAACGTAGAATGTCAAGTTAGAATGAAATAAGATCAGACCTTACGCACGATAATATTAACAACAAAGTGTTTTTTTACTATAACACTTCATAGCCTCAATATGATTAGATGTGGTGCACTTCACACCCATGAAAATGACTATACTTAGTGCGGCTTTTGAGACATCTTAGGAGTATTAAACCCAGTGCTCTAATACAATGTTTTGTCACGCCTAGAGCTACCCCCGAGACGCAGACAGAGAACATAGTACGACAAGTTATCCCAAGCCAAACCTGCTGGCATGATCATGAGCTTGCTAAACACAATAAAATAGATGGGGAAGCTAAATCATAATTTATGCTTAAAAGATAGGGAATACCCATATACTAAAACTGAGATATACGAGAAATGATGAGTTTAATAGAGGAAAAATATTAACTCACTACTAGGCTGAAACTAACCATGTCTTAAAATAGCCTCTAAATTGGACTAGAAATACTTAGACAAACCCTAGCTATGTGTAGAAAAAACTGAAACTATATAACTAAAAGACTGAAATAAACTCATTACTATTATCTTTGGAGAACAAGGACTTACCACTGAATCTGCTGAACCAAAAATTGGGAATCGATCTATGCGATCTGGATGGTGAGAACATGAATCTTCATCACCAGAAGATGAAGCGCATGTATGCGTCAATACTTGAAGTTACTGAGCAAATTTCTAAGATAACTTAATGCAATGACCAATTTTTAACATGATGAAAGTGAATACTAAATATATTGATAAATGGTCAACAGAAGAGTCTGACTGAACTCTAGGAGCTACTAATGACCGATAATAAAACTATATGAGCTAAATGTGGAGTCCAATGTATACGCTTCATTGAGAGGACCCAATACACCTTGCCAAAGGTATTAAGGCATGCTAGCGTGATCAATAAGTTGATTGCCCACAGAGGGGACTTACAGCCTACTTGGCTAGTAGTTCTGGGACTTTTGGGTACGCTAAACCCTAGTCCAACTCGGTATTATGCTACTCCCATTGATTTATGTAGTTAACTGGTTATGTCTGAATTTCTGTAAATATTATATAGCTCAAAACTGAACATACAAACCGAGTATGCAACATTTAATATGATAATGACACATTAATAACTAAGGCATGTATAATTGAATAACTTAAATATCTGACCTAGCATGTGCAATTCAAGAACTTAAGAAATACATAGCTAAGCTGAAATTCATGCGATAAACTGAATAATAACATGTAGATCTTATTAGGAACATTGAATTAGTTAATTAATTAGTTCTGTTGAAGTTCTAGAAATTCTAGGTCTAATTATAATATGAGAATCAACAATCTAAGTGAAAACTAGGGACCTATGGGTGAAAGGAACCCACTAGTCAAATCCCACATACCTGGTGATGAAATTCACGGAGAAACACATAGATTTCGGGGAAGGAATTGCTGAAACATTGTTGTATTCCTGAACTAGGGTTCTTGACCTATTTCTCCTTTCTTGCTTCTAATTTTGCAGGTTTTGATTTAATCGACTAGGATTCTTGATCTTTTTTTCCATTCTTGCTACTAATTTTCTAAGTGTTTATTTAATGATTTGAGTTAGATAAGTTTTAGTTATGTTTCTAGGCTTAAAATGTCTAAAATCTTATGATTTAGGGTCAAAATGATGTATTATAGGGTTTAAATAGAATGAGAAAAGTCCAAAAGACCCCTGATTTAATTATTGTCAGATGAAACGACGACCTGGACTGACGGTCCATCGTTCAATCAACGGTCTGTTGTTTAAGTCCGTAGGTTGGGTCTATTTGAAAAGTTTTTAATAAAATGGGCACAATGTTTTACTCCGGTGTGTGATTGTAGCAAGGTTGGTGCATATAGAAAGATAATTCAATTATCAATCTGTGGGTATGTCATGGGAAACAAATTGCATTTTGTGCTAAGAGTTATGATCAATGGACATTGACCTAACTACATTTCCCCGCTAACTGTATGTTAATTTCCACTTACGTACCGTAGATAGAACGACGGTCTATGCTGCTCTATCATGGCTCATATCAGAGAGTGGGTGAATGAGGTGTCGATCGACGGTCATAGACTACAAATCGTAGTTTGACCTAAGGACCGTAGGTCCGTCCATTTTTTGACACTTAGTCAAATTTTTTCTGAGCTGAGTTTGCGGGGGTTTCTTACTCAACAAACGAATGTGCAGGATAGGCCGTGGTTCAGGCTACATTCCTTCAATGGTAACCGTTGACTGCACCTGAAGTTTTTTCTAAAAAGCTGATTTTTTGTATGTTTTGGATACGGTGTGTTACATATGCTAGGCTTAAACTAAGTAGAACAACGCATTCTATGGGTTAAACGACGTATTTGAGGTGTACAAATCATAAGGGGGGGGGGGAAATGACCCTAACTTAAAAGTAGACAGTGCCTTTCCATTGGGTTGTTGACAAGCCGTCAACTAGAACACAACTCGTCAAGTGGGTCGTGGTCGTATTAAGTTTCTACTGGTTAATGATCGTCCATTAACCATCCATACCACGACCCGTGTTAAGGACCATGTACCGTGAAAGACATCGTGGTTTTTACTAGGGCTGAGGGTCTACTGGCTCGGGTTCAAGGACCTTTCCACAACCCTTGATCAAGACCATTGCCATACCCCGAGGCTACCCCTAGGCGTAAACATGCATGGGACCTAGGATCATAAGTAACCCCAAGTTAATCCTGAGCTAACATATCATAAACAAACTTAATATATCTATAAAAAGATAAACTAATCAAAAATCTAAATAATGAGAAAACAGAATGATAGGGAACACCCAATATTGGTCAGAATATATATAAAATGTTAATAGATTATTGATATTGAACAATCACTCAAAAAGTAAAACCAAATCTAACTATGTATGAATAAAGCCTCTAAATGAGTGGAGATGCTAGGACATGCCACCAGCTATCTCTAGAAAAATTGAAAATTAATCGAAATACTAAATATGAAAATATGTCTATTGTCCTCGAAGTATGAGGATTCACTATTAAAGTTGTTTAATGTGGATTGGGAACCGAACTACGCGTGATATGAATATTGAGGACCAGAATCTACATCATGAAAATATGTAGTACAGAGTATGAGTCAGTACATGAAATGAACTCAGCATGCAGGATAGGATAAAATTTGAATAAAACATAAAATTGAACAAAGCATAACTGAACAATGACATAATCTGAACGTGATTGAAATACTAAGATATACTAGAAAAGAACTAAACGAAATTTAATGACCAAGTACTGAACATGCTGAGGATGAATACTGAATGATAACTGAAAACCTATACAAATACATTAGAGTATGAATATGGCAGCCACTAGTAACCGACATAACCACCACATGAGCTATCTATGATGTTTGATGCAAACACCACATTGAAGGAACTTATATATCTTTCCAGGTGTATAAAGGTGCTCCTTGTATGATGAGTAAAACTAATACCCACGGAAGGGAGTTAACCTATGGGGGCACGTAATTATGGGACTATGAGGATACACTGGAACATGGTCTACTCGTGTTAAGCCTACTCCAAACAAAATATGTTAATCTAAAATACATAAGTGAAATACAAACATGAAATTATGAGAATATAACATTGATAGACTGATAATGTGACATTTGAAAACGAATGCATGTAAACGGTTTAACTAACCTAGCATGTGTCATTCATGAACTAAAGTAATCTACAAAACTAGGATTCTGAGTTTCATGCAAAGAAGGAAGCAAAGATTCCACAAAAATGTAATTACGAATAATCTAAAAACTACTAAAAATAATATTTAAGGTTTTATAATCACTAAGTCTAAGCAAGATATAATAACCAAGAATCTGACTGAATTCTAGGGACTTAACGAGTGAATGGAATCGACTAGTGAAATCCCACATACTTGTGAGGAAGTCAAAGGAGAAATTCTTCAATTTTTTGTCTGGAATTGAACAAAATATGTTTCGTTCTTTGAAGGGTTTTGGTTGCTTATTTTTTGCTATATTTATTCTATGTTTGATGAATTTTTAGTGAATGAATCACTTAGCGAATGATATGAATAAGTAATTAGGCTTTCGTTGACTAAATCTTTTTCGTCGTGGGATCAAATGACATAGTTTAATCCCAACACATAGGGGAAAGGACCAAAACAAACATGACTTAATTCTTACGAAGTCCACCTACAGAGGGACCTACGGTATGTGGCTTACCTACCAACTGTAGGTAGGGGTCGTTGGTTAACTCTACCGGGCAGGGCTTCACTAATTCGATCATAACTTTTTACATGGAGATGGGATTATGGACAGGGCTTCACTAAGACGATCATAACTTTTTACTTGTAGATGGGATTTTTTAAAAAAATGTGTAGTGCTAGAAAGCGGATTCAATTATATATCATTTGGTACATAAAGGGCACCTAATTCTTTTTGTGCTAAAATGTATGGACATGTGAAGTTGACCCAACAAAAATTTCCCTCTAATTGGTTGTTGACTCTCACCAACGGTCCTTAGGTAAAATCACAAACCATACTGGTTGACCATAGTTAGGATCAGTGACTATAAAGATTTGAGATTTAACGAAGAAACCCCACCTACGGTTCGTCAGTGATTTTGTTGGTACTGTCACCAAATTTTCTCAAAACTAGAATTTTTTTCATTCAGAGATCTGAGTTGGTACATTATCGCCAACTTGGGAACATTCATCCTCGAATGAATTCTAAACTTGTTGAGTATGGAGGTAAGGTATATCAATCCCTACTACTAAGTACTAGAAACAGAAATCTAACTAAATTGAGTTCCAAGAACATGCAAATATGCTAAAAATGCATGGACAACCAAAAGAACAAGGTAGTAATAATCGAATTTATGCATGAGTAAACTGAGAGACTCGAAGTCTATCCAATTTCATCACCCCCTTCATAAGTGATACTTTCAGGAAAACCCAATCATTTATCTCAAACTCTAAGTTTATTCTCTTTACATCTATATAAGTCTTATGTCTTAAGTTTATATTCTGATGAGATGAACTTTTTCAATAGCATCAAAAAAATAATTTGCCTAATCACTGTTGTTTCACCTACCCATCATCTTAGGAATAGATAAATGACCATCTCCCTCTTGGGAGAAAACCTCTACTTTCTGCTCAGTAATATCTATTTGTATATGATCATTATCTTGTTTTTCCTAAACTTTCGTTAACAATCAGGATTCTTATCTATTATAGATTATCACATCACCATCTGATATGTCCATAAGACTAACTCTTAAGTGAGAAGGCTGATGAAAATCTTATCCCGATTCCTTTCATACTTCCTCAACATATGCTACATAACCTTTTCAATATCATCTTTATTACCTTAAGGTAAGAGCTAAATCGACATGAATGCACAAAGATACTACCCTTCCATTCTAATACTGACTCATTGGGAACGAAAATAGACAATCCTAATACTACAATCGACTGAGGCATAATAGGAATGACCAATCTATGCTTAGAATGCATTTAAAATCTACAATTTCTAACTCTGCAAGGTCTGTTGAGGTGACATACTGAGAGACAATACAAGGAAATTTCTATATATACATCTTGCTTTAATTAGGTCACCAACTGGAGTACATACTGAAAAAAGGCTGTAAAAGAGTTTCCGGACAGACACCGAACATTACTACTATATAGTGAGTAAAATAAAGTGGCCCATTTTGTATTACCACTTAGTAAGCCATATGTGTGCAAAATCCTTAAGTTGGTAGGATGTCAATTCCACCCTATCACTACCAATAACTCGCATCACTCAAAGATTTTCTTATCCATATGATGAAATTGTGTGGTTAAGATCTACAGGGAAGCATGATCTTAAGCTCATAACGACGTATTAGAATGAGAAAATTGATCATACCTCACACACGATAAGAGTTACAGAGAGACTTAAATTTTCTTACAACGCTTGCAGCATTACTCTCATTATATGTGGTGCCCTTCACACCTGTGAAATAGAATTTACTTATTGTGGCATTAAGACATCCTAGGACTCTTAAACCTAATGTCTAATACCAAGTTTGTCACACCTCAAGGCTATCCCCTTTGCATAAAAACAAGTCCCAGGATCACGAGTGAACCCAAGCTAATCTTGAACTGGCATATCGTAAACATACTAAAAAAGTAAGCAAAATATACTATGTGGAAGCTTAAATCATGAAATATATGAAATAAGGGGAATACAAAACACTAATATGAATATATATAATAAATTTCTAAGAGATCAGTAATACATGCCTCAGATATTTCATTTATTCAATTATACATGCCTCAGTTATTAATGCATCATTATAATATTAAATGTTGCATATTCAGTTTGCATGTTAAGTTTTGAGCTATATAGTATTTACAGAAATTCAGACATAATCAGTTAACTACATAACTCTATGGAGTAGCATAATACTGAGTTGGACTAGGGTTTAGCGTACCAATAGTCCCACAACTTCTAACCAAGTAGGTTGTAAGCCCCCTCTATGGGAAATCACCTTATTGATCAGGCTAGCATGCCTTTATCCCTTTTGCAGGGTATATTGGGTCCTCTCGATGATACGTATACATTGTACTCAACATTTAGCTCATATGGTTTTATTATCGTTTATTAGTACCTCCCACAGTTAAGTCAGACTATTGTATGGAACATTTATCAATATATTCAGTGTTCACTTTCAGCATGTTAAAAATTGGTCATTGTTCAGTTAGCTAAGAAATTTGCTCAATAACTTCAAGTACTGACACATACATGCGCTTCATCTTCTGGTGATGTAGATTCAGGTTCTCAACATCCAGATCACGCATAGATCGATTCCCAATCACTAGTTCAACATATTCAGTGGTGAGCCCTCGTACTCCGAGGATAATATTCATGAGTTTATTTCAGTCTTTTAGTGATTTAGTCTCAGTTTTTGCTACACTTAGCTAGGGCTTGTCCAAATATTTCTAGTCTGATTTAGAGGCTATTTTAAGACATAGTTAGTTTCATCTTAGTAGTGCGTTAATATTTTCCTTGTATTCAATTAATCATTTCTCATATATCTCAGTTTTAACATATGGGTATTCCACATCTTTTTAGTTTAAATTAAGATTTATCTTCCATGTCTAGTTTATTATCTTTAGTAAGTTCATGATCAGGCAAACAAGTTTAGCTTGGGATCACTTGTGGTCCTAGGTTCTGTGTCTGTGTCTCGGCGGTATCTCAACGCGTGACAAAAGTTTGTATCAGAGCACACGGTTTAAGAGTCCTAAGGTATAGTATTTTTCATGGGTGTGAAGTGCACCACATCTAATCAGATTGAGGCTATGAAGTGTTATAAAAAAAATTCACTTTGTTGTTACGCTTATCGTGCGTAATGTATGATCTTATTCCATTCTAACTTGATGTTCTTCATTTCAGATGATGCCTCCTCATAGAGATATCGCTACGAATGCGAATGCAAGGAATACAAATGCAGCTCCTCCAGTCCCAGATCAAGAAGTCACCAATGTTGAGTTCAAGAATGTCATACAGATGTTGCCTAAGAGTAGGACTAACCTGAACAATCGGGTTCATTCTCATGTGAATGAAAATTGTGGATCAATAGCAGCAAAGATCCGTCACTTTATAAGGATCAATCCTCCTGAGTTCTTAGGATCGCAAACTAATGAGGATCCTCAAAATTTCTTGGATGATATCAAGAAATTTTTTTGAGGTAATGCAAGTCACTGGCAATGATCGGGTTGAGATAAAATCATACCAGATGAAAGATGTTGCTCATATTTGGTACACTCAGTGGAGGGAAAATATGGGTGCAAACACAGCTCCGTTCACTTGGGATTGCTTCAGTGAGACTTTTCTCGAAAGGTTTTTCCCAATAGATTTGAGAGAAGCAAAGGTTCAGGAATTGATGAACTGAAGGAACTAAAAATATGGGCTGAAGTTTAACCAGCTCTCCAAGTATGCTTCTCACATATTGACTCCAGCGCTCAAATGAATAGGTTCTTGTATGGAGTGTCACATTTGGTGAAACCTGAATGCAAAAATTCTACGTTATTGGAAGATATGAACATCTCTAGGCTTATGACTCATGCTCAACAGGTTGAGGGTGATAAGATTATGGAACAGGATAAGGAGAATAAGAAGGCTAGGAATGCGAACTATGACTATTCTTTGTAGAAATCGAAGGATGGAAATCACTCTCAGATTCAGCAAATGTTTTTAGCTCCAGCCCTTTCGTCATCTAGTGTTCCATCCTCCAAGAACAGGTATGACCAGAAGGTTAGAGCACCAAGCTCTAAGTCTTAGGGAATTGTTTCAGGCACAAGGAATTACCCCACTTTCCCTAATTGTGGTAAGAACCATCCAGGCGAGTGTCTCGCAAGAAAAGAAGGATGTTTTAGGTGCATTCAGTCTTGTCAAATGTTGAGGGATTTTCCTTCTAGAAAGAGTCAAAGAGGTTGAAACGGTACAGCTCAGTCTACAAATTAATCAGTACTAGAAAGTCACCTACTCAGCAGGGTAACTCATCTAGTAAAGGTGGCGGTCATTACACGAACAGGTTGTATGCACTTTAGGATCACCAGGATCAGGAAGGTTTTCCTGATGCAGTCACTAGTACGTTACGAGTCTTTGACCTTGATGTTTATGCATTGTTAGATCCAGGTGATAGTTTTTCGTTGTAACTCCTTACATAGTAGTCCAATTAAGTGTTAGTCCAGAAACTCTCTCAAAACCTTTGTCTGTCTCTACTCCAGTTGGTGACCCAGTTATAGCTAGACAAGTATATAGAAATTGCCCTTTCACAGTATCTCAGAAAATCACCTCAGCAGATCTTGTAGGGTTAGAAATGTTAGACTTTGATGTCATTCTAGTCATGGATTGATTACATTCTTGTTATGCCTCAGTCAATTGTAGAGCTGGGATTGTTCGTTTTCAGATTCCAGACGAACCAATCTTAGTATGTAATGGTAGGGAAATCAACTTTGGAATTGATATCTTTCCAAATGCAAACCCTATTTCTATTCCTCCTTATAGAATGGCTGTAGCAGAGATTAATGAATTTAAAGAGGTGTTGAAGGACCTTCAAGATAAGGGCTTCATCACAACTAGTATTTCACCATGGGGTGTACTAGTGGTTTTCGTAAAGAAGAGAGATGGTTCTCTTAGAATGTGCATTGACTATAGACAACTTAAAAAGGTCAGAATCAAGAATACGTATCCCATCCCCAAGAATGATGACTTGTTTGACAAACATCGGGGTGCTAACCATTTTTCAAAGATAGACCTCAGATTGGGTTATCATAAGCTTAGATTCAGAGATAGTGACATTCTTAAAATAGCCTTCAGAACTCGATATGGTCATTATGATATTGTAGTTATGTCGTTTGGACTAAGCAATGCTCTACAACTTTCATGGATTTGATGAAAGAGTGTTCAAATAGTAATTGGGCTTGTTTCTTATCATCTTCATTGATGATATCCTCATTTCTATGGGAATAAGGAAGAACATGCGAGTCCTTTGAGAATTGTTCTGCAAACCTCAAGGATCGCCAGTTATTCGCTAAGTTTCGCAAATGTAAGTTCTAGTTGCATTCCGTAGTTTTCCTTGGTTACATTGTATCTAGCGAAGGGATTAGATTTGATTCACTGAAGATAGAATCTCCTAGTACTGAAAGACGTGACTTCAGGAGTGGATTTCGGAAGGAAAGACTTCGAATGAATGGCCAAGATCTACCTCAGCTATGGATATTAGCATTTTCTTAGGTATAGCAGGCTATTACAGAAGGTTTGTAGAAGGATTTTCATCCATACCCTCACCATTGACTAGGTTAACTCAAAAGATGGTCAAGATTCAATGGTTAGATGATTATGAGAAAAGTTTCACAGAATTGAAAATTTGATTGACTACAGCTCCTATCTTGACTCTGCCAGAGGGTTCAAATGGTTATGTGATCTATTGTGATGCATACAGAGTTGGCCTAGGCTGTGTGTTGATGTAGTGAGATAAGGTTATAACTTATGCTTCTAGACATCTTACGGTTCATGAGAAGAACTATCCAACTCATGACCTTGATCTTGCAGCGGTGGTGTTTTCACTCGAGATCTTGATACACTACTTGTATGGTATTCACGTAGATGAGTCACTGACCATAAGAGCCTTCAGTATGTGTTCACACAGAAAAAGAGTAGAATCTTCCACAGAGGAGATGGCTTGGGTTATTTAAAGATTATGATATGAGTGTGCATTATCATGCTAGTAAGGCGAATGTAGTAGCAAATGCTCTTAGCAGCTATCTATGGGTAGTATAGCCTACATTGAGGAATAAAGGAAGGAGCTAGTAAAGGATGTTCAAAGGCTTGATCTCTTAGGATTTTGCCATATGAGCATATCAGACAGTAGTGTAATAATTGACAATGGGGAAGAATCTTCTTAGGTAGTGGAGGATAAGGAAAAGAAAGAGAGTGATCCAATATTTCTTGAGATTAAGGGTACAGTACACCGTTAGAGAGTGGAGGTTTTCTCCCAAGGGGAGATAGTGTGCTTCTCCACAAGGTTAGATTGTGTGTTTCTTATATGTGAGAGTTGAGAAAGCATATCCTTGCAGAAGCCGATAACTCTAGATATTCTATTAATACAGGTGCCACTACGATGTACCGCGATTTGCAGAAAGTCTATTAGTGGAATGGAATGAAGAGAGATATAGCAGACCTAATGAGTAAATTCCCCAATTTTTAGCAAGTCAAGGTAGAACATCAGAAACAAGGAGGTATAACTCAAGAGATCGATATTCCTACTTGGAAGTGGTAAGTAATCAATATGGATTTCATCACAGTGTTACCTCTTACTCACAGATAGTATGACTCAATTTGGGTGATAGTTGATAGGATGACTAAGTCTTCTCGCTTTTTAGTGGTCAAGACTACACAATAGACAGAGAACTATGTCAAGTTTTACATTAATTAAATTGTGAGGTTGTATGGAATTCTTTTGTCTATTATCTCATATAGACGTCCTTAATATACCTCTCATTTTCGGAAGTCATTTCAATAGGGTCTTGGTACTCAAGTTAACCTTAGCACAGCATTTCATCCACAGACGGATGGACAGGCAGATCGTACCATTCAGACCCTAGAGGATATGTTGAGAGCTTGTGTGATCGATTTCAACGGTAGTGGGATGATCACCTTCCTCTTTTTAAGTTCGCTTACAACAATACCTTGCATTTAAGTATTCAGATATCCACTTATGATGCTTTGTATAAGCGTAGATGTAAGTCTCCTGTTGGTTAGTTTAAAGTAGGTGAAACATCTTTGATATGGCAAGAATCAGTCCTTAATTCTATCGAGAAAGTGCAAAATAATTCAATATACACTTATGACAGCCCAATGTCGTCAAAAATCTTATGCAGATATGAGAAGAAGGGACTAGAGTTCCAAGTTGATGGTTGTGTTTTCTTGAAAGTGTAACCTATGAATGGGGAGATGAGATTTGGCAAAAAAAGAGAGAGTGAGTCCTAGATATGTAGTCCCTTACAAGATCTTGAAAAGGCTTGGCAAGGTGGAATATGAGTTAGAGTTGCCAGTAGAATTAGCAGTAGTGCATCTGGTCTTCCACATCTCACTCTTGAAGAAGTGTGTGGGTGATCCAGCCTCTCTAGTGCAATCAGAGAGTGTGGCGGTGAAATATAGTCTTTGTTATGACGATTTACCACGTAAGATTCTTGACCGTCAGGTTAGAAGGTTGAGAAATAAAGAAGACGCTTCAGTCAAGGTTTGGTGGAGAAGTCATTCCGTAGAGGGTGCTACTTCGGAAGCAGAAGCAACCATGAAAGCAAAGTATCTTCACCAATTTCCTTCCTATTCCACTCCAGTTTGGGGTAATAGTTCCTCATATGTTTTCCAGTCATTCATGCATGAATTCAGTCTTAGAATCATGTTTCCTTATTTTGTACTTGCATTTTCTGCGTATTTGCATGTTCCTGGAAAATAATTCAGTTAGAAAGTCAATTCTCACTATTTAGAAGTAGGTTTGTAGCTCTCCCTCTCTAATTTAGCTAGTTTAGTCTTCATTCGAGGAAGAATGTTCCAAGGAGGAGATAATCTAACACCCCGTATCAAAAACAGACCAAAAATCTTCTTTTCTTAAAAATCTGCAGCTGCAGTCGACAGTTCCCATCGACGGACCATAGCCTAAACTACAGCCCGTCCTGCACATTCGTCGATTGACTCAGTCACTCCCAAAAACTCACCTCAGAAAAATTTGACTAAGTGTCAACAACGGACATACCTACGGTCCGTAGTCTGTGTCCATCGATCGACACCCCATTCACCCACTCTCTGATATAAACCACAGTTTACCAGCATGGACCATCGTTTGATCTACGGTCCGTAGGTATAACCGTAGATGAAATTAACTATAAAAATTAGGGGGGAAATGCAGTTGGGTAAACTTCAATTGATCATAACTCTTAGCACAAAATGAATTAGGTTTCCATGACATACACATAAATAGATAATTGAATCAGCTTTCCAGATGCACCAACCTTGCTAAAATCAGACATCCGAGTAAACAATTATTCTCTTTTTAGTAAAGGCTTGTCGAACAAACCCAACCTACGCACCCAAATGACGGACCGTCGATTGAACGACGGACCATCATTCCAGGTCGTCGTTGGTCAAATAGCAATTAACAAAGGAGTCTTTTGGTCTTTTCCCACTTTGTTTTAACTCTATAATTTGTCGTTTTGACCCTAAATCATCAGATATTAGTCAGTTTAAGCCTAGAAACATAACTAAAACTTATTTATGTCACATCATTAAAACAAAACTTAGAAAATTAGAAGCGAGATATGAGAAAGAGGTCAAGAACCCTAGTTTAAGAATGCAGTAACGTTCAAGCAATTCCATCCCGAAAATAAAAGTGTTTCTCCATGAATTTCATAACTAGATATGTGAGATTGCACTTGTAGCGACCTGTTTAGTCGTTTTGAGCAGCAGATTTTATTTCTGGAAAAACTGGCTGAGTCGACGGATCCCACGACGGACTGTCATGGGTACGACGGACCGTCGTGGGGGTCTCGTTCCAAAACACTTAGAATTCTAAAATTTGGGTACTGAAATCGACTCTCTGAACTTCGTAACGGAATGGCAGGACGGACCGTCGTGGGCACGACGGACCGTCACACATCTTCCACAAAAATTAAATCTCTGAACTTTGCGACGAACCTGCAGGACGGACCGTCACATGTTACGTAGCCCAGGCTGGGTCGGATTTCTATTAAAAGTTTTTAAGGGGCGTTTTGGACTCTTCCTGCTATAATTACAAATGTAGTGGGTTAATGTTAATAATTTAACTACTTGGGGGTTAAAAGAGCTAACCTTGAAATAAATAATGGGTTAATTCATCATCTTTTATACTTAATTATATG
>NC_028640.1:56412561-56420765 GCF_001406875.1 Solanum pennellii
TATATATATAATTGTGATGAAACTAGCATGATGAGGCTGTTGAAATCTTAAACCTTAAAAACCTCTTTGTTAACGATGATGCCTTGATATAAAGAAGGCTTGATGAACTAAAATATTGAGGGTAGTGGATCGGGTGTCACGTTTCAACACCAGGATAGTAATAGAGGATCGGGTGTCACGTTCCGACACCAGGATAGTATATAGATCGGAGTGTCACACCAGGATAGTATATGGATCGGAGTGTCACGTTCCGACACCAGGATAGTATATGGATCGGGTGTCACGTTCCGGCACCAGGATAGTATATGGATCGGAGTGTCACGTTCCGACACCAGGATAGTATACGGATCAGAGTGTTACGTTCCGACACCAGGATAGTATTATGGATCGGGTGTCACGTTTCGACACCAGGATAGTAGTAGTGGAGCGGAGTGTCACGTACCGACACAAGAGGGATAAAGATAATGAATCTTGAAATATGTTAATATACTCAATCTAAAGAACATGTTTCCCAAAAAGAGTATGATGTGGAGGCTTGAGTCCTCATAGATGGGTTTGGTGATGTTGTAAATGATTCCTATACTTGTTGCTATCACCTGTTAAGAATATTAGTTGATTTTATGTTATTATCTGAAATATATTGCTTTCTATTTTGAGTTGGCCGATGATACCTACTCAGTACTAGTGTTTTGTACTGACCCCTACTTGTGATTGTTTTTCTTTGTTATTTGTGGAGTGCAGCAAACGTGCCATCATCTTCAACTCAACCGCAACTCTAGCCAGTCTTCATCACGTCTGATCTCCGGGTGAGCTAATGCTTCTAGCTTGGACTGGATCTTCTCCTTCATGTCTTGATGCCTTGAAGTTCCGGCATGGACTAGCTTTTTTTTATTTTAGCTTCTTAGAATACTCTTAGTTTAGTAATTTGATCATAGATGTTCTTGTGGTGATGACTTCCAGATTTTGGGGAATAATAGATGTTGAATTTTAGAAGTTATTGAATTGGTTTTTATTAATGAGTTTAAGTCTTCCGCATTACTTTCTGTTGATATTAAATTGAAATGTTAGGGTTTAGATTGGTTGGTTCGCTCACATAGGAGGGTAAGTGTGGGTGCCAGTCGCGGCCCGGTTTTGGGTCGTGACAGAATTGGTATCAGAGCATTAGGTTCGTTGGTCTCATCACACAAGAACGAGTCTAGTAGAGTCTTAAGGAACGGTAGGGGGACGCCTTTACTTTTCTTTGAGAGGCTATAGGACTTTAGGAAAATTCCATTCTTTCTTTCTTTCGTGCTATAACTTGAATCCAATTGGTATCTAGGTGATACAAATTGGTATCTGACCATCTTCACTCTATTTCGCAGATGGTTAGAACTAGAGCAACGACTACGCCAACACCAGCACCGGCGGGACAGGGTGCGTCTGAGCCAGCCACTGGGGCTGTAGCTCGAGGAAGAGCAGCGGCAAGAGGCCGTGGTAGAGGTCGTGGGAGGACGTCCTCTAGGGGAAGAGGACAAGCACCTGCCCCATCTGGTACTAGGGCGGTGACTCCTCCACCGACTGAGGAAGTAGTAATAGAGGGTGAGGAAGGGGAGAATGAACAAGTACAGAATGAGGGATTGCCACCCCAACCTACCCCAGAGATGATCAATCAGGTTCTGGCTTATCTTAGTGGGTTATCTGATCAGGGCCAGACACCTCCAGTGTTTTCTGCACCAGCACCTCAGGTTCCGGAAGTACAACAGGCAACTGCTGCGGCTCCCCGCATGGATGCTCCATTGGAAATAGGCACGTTTCCTCGTTTGACTACAGGGCCTATAATGACAAGCGATCAGCATGAACTTTTCAGTAAGTTCTTGAAATTGAAACCTCCAGTCTTCAAGGGTGCTGAATCTGAGGATGCCTACGATTTTCTGGTTGATTGTCATGAGTTACTACATAAAATGGGCATAGTGGAACGATTTGGCGTTGAGTTTGTAACCTATCAGTTTCAGGGAAACGCCAAAATGTGGTGGCGGTCACATGTTGAGTGTCAACCGGCACAGGCACCACCTATGACTTGGGCGTCATTCTCTAGCTTGTTTATGGAGAAGTATATACCCCGGACTTTGAGGGATAGGAGGAGAGATGAGTTCTTGAGCCTAGAGCAAGGCAGAATGACGGTCACTGCGTATGAGGCTAAGTTTCGTGCATTATCAAGGTATGCCACCCAGCTTTGCTTCAATCCACAAGAGCGGGTTCGCCGTTTTGTGAAGGGGTTGAGGTCAGATTTGCGAATTTCAGCCTTACAGGTAGCGGCTACAGCGAAATCCTTTCAGGAAGTGGTAGACTTCGTGATAGAGGTGGAGGGAGTGAAGCCAGATGACTTCACCATGGCATCGACATCTAAAAGGTTTCGTAAGGGAGGTGAGTTTAATGGTTCTTACTCCATAGGGCAGGGTTCAGTAGTTCCATCCACCTCCTCTGTCTCAAATTCAAATCCCTCTGAGTAAAGACATACTTTAGGCTACGGTGATCCGTATAGACTTCACACTTGACCCCATATAAATAATGTCTCCATTGCTTTAATGCAAACACAACTGTAGCCAATTCCAAATCATGGGTCGGATAGTTACGTTCATGCACCTTTAATTGCCTCAAAACATAAGCAATTACATTCTTCTCGTGCATTAGCACTGCACCCAAACCAGAATAGGATGCATCACAATAAACAATGAAGTTTTTACCCTCTACTGGCAAGGTAAGGATAGGTGCAGTAGTCAGCAAGGTCTTGAGTTTCTGAAAGCTTTCCTCACATTCATCCGACCATACAAATGGAACATTCTGCTTATTCAAGTTCGTCAGTTGGGAGGCAATAGAAGAGAATCCCTTGAAAAATCGACGGTAGTAGCTGGCTAAACCAACAAAGCTCCTTATTTCTGAAACATTAGAAGGTCTTACCCAATTTCTCACTGTTTCAATCTTAGAAGGATCCACCATCACTCCATCCTTAGAAACCACGTGCCCCAAGAGGGACACTGAATCTAGCCAAAACTCACACTTGGAGAATTTGGCATAAAGCCTTTTCTCCCTTAATACTTCCAACACGATTCTCAAATGCTCCTCATGTTCCTTCTTACTCTTGGAGTATATCAGTATATCATCAATAAATACGATCACAAAGAGATCCATATATGGCTTAAAAATCCCGTTCATCAAGCTCATGAAAGCAGCAAGGGCATTCGCAAGACCAAAAGACATTACTACAAATTCGTAATGCCCATACCTGGTTCGAAAAGCAGTGTTTGGCACATCCGTTGCCCGTATTTTCAATTGATGATAACCGGATCTCAACTCAATCTTAGAGAAGACACAAGCACCTTGTAACTGATCAAACAAGTCATCAATGCGAGGGATGGGATACTTGTTCTTAATAGTTACCTTGTTCAACTGCCGGTAGTCTATGCACATCCGAAAACTCCCATCCTTCTTCTTCACAAATAACACCGGAGCACCCCAAGGGGATGCACTTGGTCTAATGAAACCTTTACTTAACAACTCTTGAAGTTAGGCCTTTAACTCCCTTAACTCTGCTGGAGCCATTCTATATGGAGGTATGGAAATGGGGCGAGTACCCGGCTCCAGATCAATGCAAAAGTCGATATCCCTATCCGGTGGCATACCAGGAAGGTCTTCAGGTAACACATCCGGAAACTCATACACTATCGAAACCGACTCAATTGAAGTTACTTGGACCGTAACATCCTTGAGGTGCGCCAAGAACGCTAAACACCCTTTACTAACCATTCTCTTAGCACGAAGAAAGGAGATGATACGAACTGGGGTGGAAGTGTAGTCACCCTCCCACACTAACGGATCTGTCCCAGGCTTGGCCAACGTTACAGTTTTAGCATTACAATATAAGATTGCAAAATTCGAAGAAAGCCAAGTCATACCAAGAATTACATCGAAATCAACCATTTCTAAGATAACCAAGTCTACATGAGTATTGCTCCCCACAAAAGTCACCAGGAGGGACCTATACACCTTTTCAACTATAACAGACTCACCCACCGGAGTAGAAACATGAATAGGCATGTCAAGCAATTCACAATGTAAATTAAGACCAGTAGCAAATGAGGAAGATACATATGAAAATGTGGACCCAGGATCAAATAATACAGAAGCCATGCAATCACAAACCAAAAGATTACCTGTGATAACAACATCTGATGTCTCTGCTTCCGACCGTCCGGGGAAAGCGTAACAGTGGGCCCTATCACCTGTCTGCCCATTGCCCCTACCATGTGGTGTTGTAGTAGCTCACGTTTGCCTGTCACCCCTGCCGTTGTGGTGACCACCATTACCTCGGCCACCACGCCCTCCAGAATAACGGCCTCTTCCATGACCACCTCTACCTATGACTGTTGGGGGTCTGTAACCTTGTTTTGGACAAAACCTCCTAATGTGTCCGATCTCTCCACATCCATAACACTCTCTGGACTCAAGCAAAGGTCTCTGTGAGAACGACGAGGTCTGGGGATGACCTCCAGACTCAGAGAAGTGTTGACCGGTGTGCGGTGGACCCCAAACTACGGTCTGCAGTGAAGACTGAATAGGTCGGGCTGGATAACCTCCTGAACCCTGCCCTCTGGAGTAAGAACCATTAAACTCACCTCCCTTACGAAACCTTTTAGATGTCGATGCCATGGTGAAGTCTTCTGGCTTCACTCCCTCCACCTCTATCACGAAGTCTACCACTTCCTGAATGGATTTCGCTTTAGCCGCTACCTGTAAGGCTGAAATCCGCAAATCTGACCTCAACCCCTTCACAAAACGGCGAACCCGCTCTTGTGGAATGAAGCAAAGCTGGGTGGCATACCTGGATAATGCACGAAACTTAGCCACATACGCAGTTACCGTCATTCTGCCTTGCTCTAGGCTCAAGAACTCATCTCTCCTCCTATCCCTCAAAGTCCGGGGTATATACTTCTCCATAAATAAGCTAGAGAATGACGCCCAAGTCATAGGTGGTGCCTGTGCCGGTTGACACTCAACATGTGACCGCCACCACATTTTGGCGTTTCCCTGAAACTGATAGGTTACAAACTCAACGCCAAATCGTTCTACTATGCCCATTTTATGTAGTAACTCATGACAATCAACCAGAAAATCGTAGGCATCCTCAGAATCGGCACCCTTGAAGACTGGAGGTTTCAATTTCAAGATCTTACTGAAAAGTTCATGCTGATCGCTTGTCATTATAGGCCCTGTAGTCAAACCAGGAAACGTGCCTATTTCCAATGGAGCATCCATGCGGGGAGCCTCAGCAGCGGCCTGTCGTACTTCCGGAACCTGAGGTGCTGGTGCAGAAAACACTGGAGGTGTCTGGCCTTGATCAGATAGCCCACTAAGATAAGCAAGAACCTGATTAATCATCTATGGTGTAGGTTGGGGTGGTAGTTCCTCATTCCGCACTTGCTCAGTTTCCCTTTCCTCACCCCCTCTTACTACTTCCTCAGTCGGTGGAGGAGTCACCGCCCTAGTACTAGATGGGCCGGGTGCTTGTCCTCTTCCTCTAGAGGACGTCCTCCCACGACCTCTACCACGGCCTCTTGCCACTGCTCCTCCTCGAGCTACAGCCCCAGTGGCTGGCTCGGACGCACCCTGTGCCGCCGGTGCTGGTGTTGACGTAGTCGTTGCTCTAGTTCTAACCATCTGCGAAGTAGAGTGAAGATGGTCAGATACCAATTTGTATCACCTAGATACCAATTGGATCCAAGTAATAGCACGAAAGAAAGAAAGAATGGAATTTTCCTAAAGTCATATAGCCTCTCAAAGAAAAGTAAAGGCGTCCCCCTACTGTTCCTTAAGACTCTACTAGACTCGTTCTTGTGTTCTGGAGGGCGTGGTGGCTGAGGTAATGGTGGTCACCACAACGGCCGGGGTGACGGGCAAACTGGAGCTACTACAACACCACATGGTAGGGGCAATGGGCAGACAGGTGATAGGGCCCACTGTTACGCTTTCCCCGGGTGGTCGGAAGCAGAGACATCAGATGATGTTATCACAGGTAATCTTTTGGTTTGTGATTGCATGGCTTCTGTATTATTTGATCCTGGCTTCACATTTTCATATGTATCTTCCTCATTTGCTACTGGTCTTAATTTACATTGTGAATTGCTTGACATGCCTATTCGTGTTTCTACTCCGGTGGGTGAGTCTGTTATAGTTGAAAAGGTGTATAGGTCTTGCCTGGTGACTTCTGTGAGGAGCAATACTCATGTAGACTTGGTTATCTTAGAAATGGTTGATTTCGATGTAATTCTTGGTATGACTTGGCTTTCTTCGAATTTTGCAATCTTAGATTGTAATGCTATAACTGTAACGTTGGCCAAGCCTGGGACAGATCCGTTAGTGTGGGAGGGTGACTACACTTCCACCCCAGTTCGTATCATCTCCTTTCTTCGTGCTAAGAGAATGGTTAGAAAAGGGTGTTTAGCGTTCTTGGCGCACCTCAAGGATGATACGTCCAAGTACCTTCAATTGAGTCGGTTTCGATAGTCTATGAGTTTCCGGATGTGTTCCCTGAAGACCTTCCTGGTATGCCACCGGATAGGGATATCGACTTTTGCATTGATCTGGAGCCGGGTACTCGCCCCATTTCCATACCTCCATATAGAATGGCTCCAGCAGAGTTAAGGGAGTTAAAGGCCCAACTTCAAGAGTTGTTAAGTAAAGGTTTCATTAGACCAAGTGCATCCCCTTGGGGTGCTCCGGTGTTATTTGTGAAGAAGAAGGATGGGAGTTTTCGGATGTGCATAGACTACCGACAGTTGAACAAGGTAACTATTAAGATGAAGTATCCCATCCCTCGCATTGATGACTTGTTCGATCAGTTACAAGGTGCTTGTGTCTTCTCTAATATTGACTTGAGATCCGGTTATCATCAATTGAAAATACGGGCAACGGATGTGCCAAAGACTGCTTTTCGAACAAGGTATGGGCATTACGAATTTGTAGTAATGTCTTTTGGTCTTACGAATGCCCCTGCTGCTTTCATGAGCCTGATGAACGGGATTTTTAAGCCATATCTGGATCTCTTTGTGATCGTATTTATTGATGATATACTGATATACTCCAAGAGTAAGAAGGAACATGAGGAGCATTTGAGAATTGTGTTGGAAATGTTGAGGGAGAAAAAGCTTTATGCCAAATTCTCCAAGTGTGAGTTTTGGCTAGATTCAGTGTCCTTCTTGGGGCACGTGGTTTCTAAGGATGGAGTGATGGTGGATCCTTCTAAGATTGAAACAGTTAGAAATTGGGTAAGACCTACTAATGTGTCAGAAATAAGGAGCTTTGTTGGCTTAGCCAGCAGAGGGTAAAAACTTCATTGTTTATTGTGATGCATCCCATTCTGGTTTGGGTGCAGTGCTAATGCAAGAGAAGAATGTAATTGCTTATGCTTCGAGGCAATTAAAGGTGCATGAACGTAACTATCCGACCCATGATTTGGAATTGGCTGCAGTTGTGCTTGCATTAAAGCAATGGAGACATTATTTATATGGGGTCAAGTGTGAAGTCTATACGGATCACCGTAGCCTACAGTATGTCTTTACTCAGAGGGATTTGAATTTGAGACAGAGGAGGTGGATGGAACTACTGAAGGATTATGATGTTACCATCTTGTATCACCCAGGAAAGGCTAATGTTGTGGCAGACGCCTTATGTAGAAAAGCAGGGAGCATGGGTAGTTTAGCCCACTTACATGTTTCTAGACGCCCGTTGGCTAGAGAAATCCAAAACTTGGCTAATGACCTTATGAGGCTAGAAGTAAATGAGAAGGGAGGATTTTTGGCCAGTGTGGAGGCGAGATCTTCTTTTCTTGACAAGATCAAGGGAAAACAGTT
Source organism: Solanum pennellii (assembly GCF_001406875.1). Classification (NCBI taxonomy): domain Eukaryota; kingdom Viridiplantae; phylum Streptophyta; class Magnoliopsida; order Solanales; family Solanaceae; genus Solanum; species Solanum pennellii. The sequence goes on from NC_028640.1 coordinate 56,420,448, forward strand.
TGATGATGAGAAACTAAGGCGAATTCGGGATATGGTGTTGCGAGGAGAGGCTAAAGAAGCAATAATGGATGAGGAAGGTGTTTTGAGAATTAAGGGAAGGGTATGTGTGCCCCGTCTTGATGATTTGATCCACACTATTCTTACAGAGGCTCATAGTTCCGGATATTCTATACCCTGGTGCAACCAAGATGTACCATGACCTAAAGCAACACTTTTGGTGGAGTAGAATGAAACGCGACATTGTTTATGTTTTTGCCAAATGTCCTAGTTGTCAGCAAGTAAAGTATGAACACCAGAAGCCCGGAGGAATACTTCATA
>NC_028640.1:56423689-56458732 GCF_001406875.1 Solanum pennellii
TCAGGGTGAGCTAATGCTTCTAGCTTGGACTGGATCTTCTCCTTCATGTCTTGATGCCTTGAAGTTCCGGCATGGACTAGATTTTTACTTATTTTAGCTTCTTAGATACTCTTAGATTAGTAATTTGAGGATAGATGTTCTTGTGATGATGACTTCCAGATTTTGGGAATAATAAGTATTGAGTTTTTATAAGTTATTTAATCAATTTTCATTAATGAGTTTTAAAGTCTTCCGCATTATATTTTGTTATTTATAGTTGAAATGTTGGGGTTAGATTGGTTGGTTCGCTCACATAGTAGGATAAGTGTGGGTGCCACTCGCGACCCGCTTTGGGTCGTGACATCACTAGTGGGCTTCTTTCACCCATTGGGTCCCTAGTTTCATTCAGATTCTTGATTCCCATATCATGATTAGACCTAGGGTGTCTAGAACATCAAAAGAACTTTATGAATTAATTAGATATATTTTCCAAATAAGATTTTAATGTTATTATTAAGTTTATCTCATGAATTTCAAAACCCTAACTATGTATTTGTTTAGTTCTTGAATTACACATGCTAGGTAAGATATTCACTTATTCCGTTATACATGCGTCAGTTATTAACGCATCATTATCATTTTAAATATTGCATTCTATGTTTGATTGTTCAGTTTTGAGCTATCTAGTATTTAAAGAAATTCAGACATAATCAGTAAACAACATAAATCAATGGAAGTAGCATAATATCGAGTTGCACTAGGGTTTAGCGTACCCAATAGTCCCAGAACTACTTGGCAAGTATGTTGTAAGTCCCCTCTGTGGGAAATCAGTTTTGTGATCATGCCACCATGCCTTTATACCTTTGCAGGGTATATTGGGTCCTCTCAATGGGGCGTATACATCGGACTCCACATTAAGCTCATATGGTTTTATTATCGGTTATTAGTAGCTCCCACAGTTCTGTTAGACTCTCTTGTATTGACCATTTATTAATATATTCAGTATTCAATTTCAGCATGTTATAAATTGGTCATTTTATTCAGTTAGCTCAGAAATTTAGTTTATCATGTTCTGATCATTATACTTGCATTTGTGCTTGTTCATTTATGTTTTATTTCTGCTTTAATCTATACTACATGCTTAGTGCCCTCAAGTACTAACGCATACGTGTGCTAAATATTCTCGTGATGTAGGTTCAGGTTCTCAACATCCAAATCATGCATATATCGACCAATCTATAGTTCAGCAGATTCAGTGGTGAGTCCTCATTCTCCGAGGACAATAGTCATGAGTTTATTTCAATATTTTAGTCATTTAGTTTCACTTTTTACTAGACTTATTTAGGGCTTGTCCCACTAGTTCTAGTCTAGATTAGAGGCTATTTTCAGACATAGTAAGTTTCAACTTAGTAGTGAATTAATATTTTCTTTGTGTTACACTAATTATTTTTCATATATCTCTATTTTAGTATATGGTTATTCCCCATCCTTTCAGTTTAAATTATGATTTATCTTATGCACTTAGTTTATTATCTTTAGTATGCTCATGATCATTCCAGCAGGGTTAGCTTGGGATCACTTGTGGTCCTAGGTTCCGTGTCCACGTCTCAGAGGTTGCTCGGGGCGTGACAGTACTCTAATAAGAACATGCCTTAATCAATTCATTCACCTAAATTCATCAAACTTAGAACAAAAGAAGAGAATATTTCACAATTTCCTCTCAAGAACAAGTAGGAGGTTTTCCTTAGTTCTATCCCCAAAATCGATGGATTTATCTGTAGATTTTATCATCGGGTATGTGGGATCTCACTGGTGAGTTCCTTTTATCCACCATGTCATTAGAAGTCATTAAGATTATTGTTTCTTGATATCTTCGTTAGATCTACCCTTTCTAAAATATTGAATGATTGTCAACTTTTTGAGAAATCTTTGCTAAGTTCTTTGCATGAAATTCAGAACCCTATTATTTTATATTCTCTTAGTTTATCAATTACTCTTTCTAGGTTAGTCAAACAAATAAGCATGCCTTAGATTTCGAATGTTCATTTTTATTACATAAATGTTGCATTTGAGTTAGCATATTATAATATGGGGCTAATTCGGTAATTTAGTTATGTTATGTCTTACACATTTCCAGTTGGAAATAGGCTTAGAATCAAGTTATATTAGGGTTCTGCGTTTTCTTATAGTCCCAAAACTACGTGCCCCTTTACCCCATAGAAGGCATCAAATTTAGTGATCACACGATTCATTCCTTTATACCCTGGAAACGTATATAAGGTCCTCTCGATGAGGTGTATACATCGACTCCGCGTCTAGCTCACGTTATTTATTTCACTTAATAGTAGCTTCCATAGTCAGACTCTAGTGCATTTGAACAGGTTTTCTGTTATATTTCAGTATTCACTCTCAACATGTCCTGTTAACAATCAGTACTTTGTCATCACATTCTGTTCAGTTCATTTGAATATATTTCACTATTCACATTATGTTTATATTATATCATTGCTCACTCAGTTATACTTATTCAAATTACATATTTGTTCAGTTATATTCTATATCTTGCAAGCTGAGTTAATTCAAAGCAATGATGCATACTCTGCGCTACATCATTTCATGATGTAGGTTCAAACCCTCATCATTCAAATCATGCATAGACCGGTTCCTGATCCATAGTCAAAAACATTCGTGGTTAGTCCTCACACTTTGAGTATAATGGACATGTTTTCCATTTCAGTCTTTTATTTCAGTTTCTGTTTTGCTAGGGAAATGTCCTAGCAACCCTAGTTAGTCAGAGACTTTCTCTGACATAGTTTTAGATTCAGCTTTAGCATTTGAGTAATTGTTCAATAACACCTTACACTTAGAAGTTTACTATATTAAAATTTGTATTGGGTATTTCCCATCATTCAGTTATCTCATGATTTATGTTTTTGCATAGAATCTTTTTTCATTTGTTTTAGTATGCATATAATAAGCCAGATCAGGATTAGCTTGGGGTCACTCGTGATCCTATGTCCATGTTTGCGCCAAGAGGATAGCCTCGGGGAATGTCACTTGTCCCATCAGTACACACAAAGATTCATGAATAAAAGTGGAAAATCTTAATATTTTTTGTTTTTACTAAGATAAAAGACCTTATGAAATTATTTTTTCAAAGAACCAAAAAGATATCATTAGTTTAGTGATAGACACTGCTAAAAATATTAAATTAGGTATGTAATTTTTAAGTAATCCCTAACTAATTCATCACTAAGAACCTCCTTTCTAATTCATGAATTTTCTTATATATATTTTTTGAGCTAATCCATAGCTAAATATAATTAGCATGAAATTTTATTATTAAGCTATAACATTTCATCCATTGTAACTACCTATTTTCTAGTAGACTAATATACTCTTAGACCAATAGCTCCTCAAGGATGATCGACCACATTAAGATCAATGCATAACTCAAAAAAAAATAAAGATCTGGCTAATTTCATAAATTGTCACATAGTTAGACTTTCGTACTAAAATCATACAACTATTGAAATTTCATGAAAAAGTAATCAGAAAAGGCCTACCTAATTTCTTACACAAAAGTCATGTTACCTAAAAACCCAACTTAAATTTTTCACTCTAAATAAATAATCTAACTTTTTTAGTTAACTTGTTTTTGCTTTTCTACCAAAGACTCTGTTTTCATTATATCATTAGATTGAACTTAGATACTGCAATCCAATCTTATAGTTAAAATATAACCATTCTTAAGCTACGTCAATGTTTAAATACTAATCCTAAACTTTATTGAACTCTACACCCTACATGTTCTCTTTTATCATAAATTTAAGTTACTTTTATCTGACATGTATCATCATAAACCATGATTTATATTAAAGTAAGAGACATGGCTTCCTAGGTATTGGATCAATAGAATTGTTGCATGCCCCGTATCTGCTGCAAGAGAATCCTTCTCGTAACCAAGCAAAAAAGGGGATTCTCGTGAATAATGAATTATGTTGTCCATGAATCCTCCTTTGCTTTGTTACGGGACAAGAGTGAATCTTCTCTTGAGCTAGGGACTAGAAAGTCATGTATCTCTCTTTCACTTAAAACACAACCTATGATGATTCAAGTAAGACAAACATAACTTAACTTCATCATTAAAAGAACATGTAGGTTATAGAGCCTAAAGTCTAGGATTAGTATTTGAACATTGACGTAGCTTAAGAATGATTATATTAATATTATATTAAATTATGTTCATATCTAAGTAAAGGTCCTCAACTTTCAGATCAGGCATAGATTGGTTCCCAATCCATACTCAGTAGCATCAGTGGTGAGTCCTCATACATTGAGGACAATAGACATGTTTATTTTGGTTGCACTTTTGATGAGGAAATGTCCCAGCAACTCTAGTTAGTTAGAGACTTTTTTAGACATTTTTAGATTCAACTTTAATATTTCACTGAATATTCAATATCACTTCACACATAGAAGTTTATTATATATTGATATAAGTATTCTGTATTTCCGATCTTCCTGTTATCTCATGATTTAAGTTTTTGCATAATATCTTTAATTCATTTGGTTTAGTATGCTTATAATCTGTCAGCTCAGGGTTCACATGGGGTCACTCGTGATCCTACGTCGTCTGTTTACGGCAAGGGGGTAGCCTCAGGGCTTTACACTTGTCCCATCATCGAGACAAAGATTCATGAATAAAACTGGTAAATCCTAATATTTCTTGTTTTTAATAATATAAAAGGCATTATGAACTTATTTTTAGAAAGAACCAAATAGAGGTCATTAAATTAGTGATCGATTACTAAAAATATTAAATTAGACATGATATTTTTTCTGTAATCTCTAACTAATTCGTCACTAAAAGCTCCTTGCAAATTCATTAGTTTACTTATTTTTGTTTTTGCGCTAATCCATAGCTAAATAAAATTAGCATGAAATTTTATTGTTCATCTATGAAATTTCATATATAGTAATTCCCTATTTTCTAGTATATTCATATACTCTTACAACAATATCTCATAAAGGATGAACGACAACTTTAAGATCAATACATATGCCGAATACAATAAAGATGTGGTTAATTTCATAAAAAATAGTCATATTATTATGAGTTTTCCACTAAATTCTTATAACTATGTAAAATTCATTAAAAGGTAATCAGAAAAACCTACCTAATTTACTAACACAGTCATGTTGCAAAAAAATGCATCTTTGATTTTTCACTATTCATAAATAATCTAATTTTTTTATTTACTCTTTTTTTTTCTACTTGAGACTGTGTTTTCATTATATCATTAGATTGACCTTGGAGACAACAATCAATCTTATAGTTACAATATAAAAATTCTTAAGCTACGTCAATACTAATCTTAAACTTTAGGCTCTACAACCTATATTTTCTTTTTATCATAAATTTAAATTAATTTTATGTGACTTGAATAATTATGGATTATGATTTATATGAAAGACAGAGATAGGACTTGCTACGAATTGGATAAATATGCTCAGGGGCATGCCCCCGTATCCTCGGCAAGAAAATCCCCTCTTTGACACATATATTGCTCTAGTACCCTAACCGAGAAAAAAAGGGGATTCTCTTGAAGCATGGATTCTTCTGTCCATGAATCCTCGTTTGCTTTGTTATGGGACTAAAGCTAATATTCTCTTGCACTAGGGTCTAATATATGTGTCAAAGAGCATATTCTTTTGCAACATAAACAGTGCATGACCTTATACATATTGATTCAATTCCCAGAAAGTCATGTCTCTCTCGTTTACTTAAAACACAACCTACGATGATTAATGTCAGAAAATATAATTAAACTTCATGATAAAAATAATATGTAGGGTGTAGAGCCTAAAGTCTAGAATAAGTGTTTAAACATTGACGTAGCCTAGTAATGATTATATTAATATAATATTAAATTGTAGTCAAATCTCAATCTAACTGAAGAAAGCATGAGTTCTATAAAATGAAAAAACTATCATGTAGAAAAGAAAAAAGAGTAAATATGGAGTTATATTATCTTTTAACATAATATTAGTCTATAATCTTATCATGATACTACTTATATTCCATATTAGTGTAATTTTTAAGGCAAAACACACCTATTACGAAAAATATTCAAGAGCATATGGTAAATCAAAATTTCAACTATTGCCCTTTGTAAAATTATAAATATACCTTTGTAAGTGTTGAACTGATGTCCTAGAAAACGGAAAACTTTATTAAAGGAAAGGCAAACATGCAAAAAATTTCAAACACCATAATCGAACATTCTAATAAATAATTTTTAATAATGAAAAAAAAATTCAAAAGTTAACTTAATGTGGAATACAATGAGTATGTTACAGACACCTTCTATATTGAACAAATCACATTTCTAACACTATTGTTTTTTAATATTAACTTCTAAAGTACATTTTAATTTATTCATGAATATATGTATAAATATGGGTCAATCAATGTTTAATCCAATTCATTGGTAATCTAGTTCATTTTCATAAACATAATTTAGGGTAAGAAAGATGAAATAGGAAAGGGGTGTCACGACCGGGGAGCACCCCCTAGACGTAACCGATGTCGTCGTCCTCGAAAAAGACTAAGACTAGTCTCTTAGTATTCATCATAATATCATAGGTTAAAATGCGGAAATATTATAACTTTTTATATACATAGTGAGGTTTACATAGACTCTCACATACTACATATCACTCCTAGAAATTTGGTCTAGTGTCACGGTTCACCTATCGTTGCAATTGACGTTACTATAGTAGCCATAGGTCTGAGGCTACGGTTACATCAACCGCTAATATAATTCGCGTAGAAATAGAGATATTGCTATGTTTCTGTGCGACAGTTCATATAATCGTAGCCATACGTTGACCTATTGCCACGGTTCTCATTTGAATTAATTGCCAACGGTTATGGACATATTGGTACGCTTTTTAACCGTCGTAATAGAGGTTTATGCATCAGTTCTGTTAAGGCTATGGCTACAATATTTTTTCGATCAACACACCGTTTCACTCTATTGCGACGCTTGTTATAGGGTATTGCAACACTTTTAAACAATTGTAGAACTGTGGCTTAATGCCTATTGCAACGGTTATTACCTGCTATTTGCAACAATTCTAATTCAATATTAGTAAGATATATATACCTGCTATATACTAAATCATTCATGAGAATAAATTTTATAACATAAAAATACACATAAATCGTTAACGAGAATATATGTTCATTACCTTAATTAGAATTCAAGATCCGTGGTTGTAATATCAATTAAAGCAAAATATACAAATCTTTTTATAGCATTCAAAAAAGGTGAAACACATTCCATAGAATTTTCAATCTTCAAAAATATATGATTTCTAGAACATCAATAAAGTTCACATCAATATATACTTCAGCTCCTATGTCAAGTCTTCACTACTGCTTTCATCGCCTTTTTCGATTTCATCACCTACATACAATCAGAAAAAAAAATTTAGCCAACCTCAAATCTTGGAAATTAACAAGTATACATGTAGTTAAAACCATGCATTAGCTTTTAGAATTGTTCAACCCTAAAAATTAGAAATCAAGTACATGCCAATAACATTCAACTGCTACCTGCATTCAGACTTCTACAAGCAGCAGCAGAAACAAGAGACCAGACTACATGCAGTAATTAGCTACTACGTTGGCTCGACTAAACATAATCGTGAAGCTAGGATTCAACACTATAATGCTACACGAAACCAGCAGCAGAAACAAGAGACCAGCAGCAGAAACAGGAGTCAAGACTACAACCAGTAGAAACAACACTATCATGCTACAAGAGACATGTTTAATTAACATAAACAAGAAACCACAAGAAACCAGACTACAAGTAGCAAGTATCAAAAAAATCATGAATCTAACAACTGGTCCTCTACTAGGCTACAAGCAGCACTAGAAAACTCATGAACCAGACTACAAGCAGCAACTAAGACATTAAACTATCAGAGAACAAGCAGCAACTCAAACATTAAATTCATGAATCAGGCATTTACTGATCCTTTGCCTAACTTTTCCCCAACATCCTTAGATCAATAGCATACTATTCCATTCTAAATCCTATAGCAAGTAGCAACAACAAATACCAATAAAAACATAGAATTAGCGACACCAACCTTGTTTAGCCCCTTGAACAGAAGTACATTCTCTTGGTGATGGAGTCGACAATGCTGCAAATATGTTAGGATCAATTAATACTGAATGCTTAGTTGTGCAATTACATCTGCAATAACTTCTTGTCGCACAATTTTCTTTTGTTCCTCCATTTGTTTCTCCATTTTCTGCATCCTCTCTTGCATTTGCTGCATTCCATCAGTTGTTGCACTTAAAGTTGATTCCGAATTGCCAACTTTTTTTTTTCAAAGTGGTCTTTGTAACTCCTGCGCCATATAGTCTTGACGTCCCGGATGTTCAGAACCCATGACGCTTGAAAATGCATCAACATACTCAGCATTTATGCTTATTTGTTTTTCAATTTCCTCCGTTTCGGCCTACTAAAGCATATCCAACAAACACAATCTTATGAAATAAATAATTGATCTCAATAAAAAAATATTAAAATAGACAGGCACATACAATTTTACTAGTAGTACCTTTATTTGAGGCCTTGTACAAACGCCCAGGTTTTCTTGTTCTTGTAACCACAAAGAGATCCTTAGATAATATTGTCTCCTTATCTTTCTCCTAGTCAAATTGAAATACATATATAAAAAATAAAATCACACTGGAAGAGATCCAAAAGAAAATTTCATTAAAAAAATATTATATAAGAGAACTAACCTGCTTATTACGAACTAAAGCGAAACTCTTTTTGCCAGCAGTGTGTGGATTCATCAGTTTTTTTCGATTCTTTGCATCTGTTTCAGACATTTTCTGCAAAGAAATGAATCAGTAATGTTAATCGAAGGTATATTAGTGTTATATAGTGTACTAGACGAGGTCAATATTAGTCAGTCTTTCCTTTATAACAATCTATTTTTCCTTTATAACAATCTGTAAATATCAGTCATTATATTGTGTTAAGGTGTCTTGTAAAATGCATGTGACTATCACAATAAATAAAGAAAGAAGCTGCAAAATATTACAATAGAGAAGAGAGTAAAAGAAAAAATAAAGCAGAATATATACTATTATCACACTACTTTAGACACTAAAGTACCAACCAAGCCTTAGGTAATGCAGAATCAATACTATTATGTCAGCAACACCGATATCACACTATGGACAATTATGTCATAGCAGTCAGTGTTGGCACTTTATCCAGATGCTTTAGTACCTATACTATTCAGATGGTTACTATATGTTTTGATTTACTTTTGTAGCAGTCAGAGAGAAAGGTTATGCAGGCTGGTCAGTATACAAACAATAATAATGCTAGAGGTATGAACAACATATAGAAATGAATCATATTTCATATGCTAGAGTGGTAGACATTTCTCAAACTTTGGTGGAGATAGTTACACTTGGTGCTCCTTATGGGTCTTTCTAGTAAAGTCTGAATTACAGATACAGGCTAAAAGGTTGCTCTAATTGCTTAAAGTTTTGGCATGATAATGATCCACCTGCTGATTAAAAAGACACCTACGAGAAAGAAGAGTCAGGAGGAAGCATAGAAGTATCCAAACATAGCAATCCAGATCAGCTATATCAGATGAAATATCCAAACATGCTATACACAGAGATGCTATACCCTTAAGGGACATTCTAACAATATTTTCTGCACTAAATCACATTCAGTAGGTCTGTTACTGTCCACAATCACACACAAGATTTAGAGTGTTTGTAGGAAGCCAACTGGTGGAATTATAAGAGAGCAGCAAGTCAGTTACTGTCCACAATCACACACAGTAGGTTTGTTACTGTCCACAATAATCTTTTCTGCACTCAATCACATTTATAGAATGTACATTAAGTACTCAAAGAAAGATATAGCGAAGAATTCAAAGAATCATAAAAACGAGATACGAACATGGAGTGTTAGACCTTAATAAAGAGATAAGAACCTAGTGATTTGCTGGTCCACTAATATATTGAAATTGCTGAGAGAAACTGCAAAAAGAAATGATCAATAAGAGAGAAAAAGGACTTACCAAAACTAATAATCCAAAAGTTGTAGTAATTTAACGATAACATGAAAAAAAACATAGAAACAAAAAGAAGAGATACCAGATACAGTTCACTCAACATTCATAATATATATGATGCAACTCAAGTGATATTCATTACGTACTATAAGAAAAAAAAACATAATGTATTCGAACAAGTCCACAAGATCCTTTGTCAATCAGCAACTTCCATCCAATCCCAATTAGTATCATCAAAGTCATCCTCCTCTTCCGATTTTTCCATAGCTTCATCTTGTGAATGTTGTGCAATGGAAGGAGCATCGATGATATCAACACGAACATCTTCTCTAGACCATCTAACATCTACATCAATTAATCTTTCTGATGAACCAATATCATCATTAGGCTCTCTCCAAAATGTTTCTTCAATATTAGGACAATTCTCTTCCTCCAAATCATACAAATCCACAGGGACTTTGTTTCTTGCATAATAAACATTTTTCTCAACCGGGTCTTCCACATAAAAAACTTGATGCACTTGAGATGCTAGTACAAAAGGATCATTTGTACTACATTTTTTGTTGAAATGTACCAGACTCAATCCATATTCATCGACTTCATTATGAAACCAATCACAATTAAAAAGTACAACACTAAAGAAACCCCAATAATTAATCTCAATAATATCCTGAATAATTCCGTAATAGAAAACCATTCTATCAACAGGATTTATGTCCCTAGCACTAGCAAAACTATCCGTTGTGGCTGACAAAGTCACTCCACTATTATGAGTTTTACAAGGGCCATCCCATGTCTTCGTATGAAATCGATATCCATTAATGAAATATCCAGTATATCATTTTGCAACAAAGTTAGACCCTTTAGCTAGCCATTTTAAATTATTGGACACTTCAATATTTTTAACTTTTTCACTAAACCAATCACCAAATTCTCTACTATGGACTTGTGCTTTTACCCATGCATTGCCTCTCGAACGATTATCGGTTAAGCTCTTATGTTACCTGTAAGCATGTAATGTAATTTAATCAATATGTATTTAAAAATGAAATGAAATTTGAAATACTCTATCATAACATCTAAATGAAGTTTAAAAACAAACGAGTATTTTATCTTACTTGATAAATGCCTCTACTTGTTCATCTCTTGTATTGAACAAAGTATATCGATATGCTTCAAACAACTCATGCTGCTCCATGTTCAAAATCTTGCCTTTCCTTATATTTTCACTTCCAATTGGATGACCTGTCTTAGGAAATAAATGTGAAACACCGACTTCCTCTGTTTGAATGTACTCATCATCCTCTATTAACACCTACTTAATTTTGTCTTCAGCGTATTAGGTAGGTATATGGAAATAAAGTTCAAACAATCTACAGCTGAAAAACCTTCTATTATTGATCCTTCAGGATTCATGCCCCTTGAAGTCACACATAGTTCTCTCTGTAGAATACATCCAACGCAAATGAGTTGCGCCTGCAAGCTTAATTTCATCTACTAGATGGATAGGTAAATGTGTCATTATAACAAAAAAAGATGTAGGAAAAATCTTTTCAAGCTCACATTCAATATCTATGATTTCTCCTTTCATCTTATCAAGATCGCTTCTTCTTGTAACCTTGCTACATGTGGCCCTAAAATAATTCCCAATCTAATCAAGACCATAGCTACATTCTTGGGTAACACATTTCTGACTGCAACCTGGAGCAAGTAATGCATTATGAAATAAGCATCATGACTTTTGTATCCTGATACTTTCATCTCTTCAATTTGCACACGACTTGATATATTAGAAGCACACCCTTTTGGTAATTTGGCATCTTTTAATATGGTGCAAAATAACTTTTTCTCATCTGGTGTCATAGAGAAAAAAGCTTTAGCTAGATGGATATTTCATGTATCACAATCTTTTAGAGGTTGAAGCTCTTTACGTATCCCCATTTCATACAAGTCATAGCGAGAATTTATATGATCTTTGGACTTTCCAAGTATGTCCACTAAAGTCCCAAGCACACTATCACAAATATTCTTCTCTATGTGCATCACATCAAGATTGTGCCTCAATTCGTTTGTTGCCCAATACGGCAACTCAAAAAATATGGATTTTTTTCCATCGACCATCATTCTTTCGTTTTCATTTATTTTTGTTCTTTCCAAATACATTATTGAATTCACGAAGCTCTTCAAGAATTTGTGCACCTGATAATGGAGTAGGTGCAACTTTATGCTCCTCTTTACCATCAAATGATCTTTTATCTCTTCTGAATGGATGATCAGGAGGTAAAAACGTCCGTTGACCCAAGTAACACATGTTGCGACTATGTTTGAGATATTGGGAACAAGTATTATGGTTAGAAGTGGGGCATGCCCATCTCCCCTTGGTGCTCCATCCAGAAAGCATTGCTAGAGCTGGAAAATAACTAATTGTCCACAATAAAGCTGCATGCATTAGAAATGTTTGATTAGTTACAACATCATATGTTTCAACTCCCACTTCCCATAGTTCTTTCAACTCCGCAATCAGTGGTTGCAAGTAAACATCTATATCATTTCCCGGAGACGATGGACCTGGAATAATCATTGACAACATAATATTCTCTTACTTCATGCAAGTGCATGGAGATAAATTATAGTTCATCAACATAACTGGCCATGTGCTATGGGAAATGCTCATAGTTCTGAATGGATTGAAACCATCACTTGAAAGACCCAATCTAACATTACGAGCATCATTAGCAAAGTCAGGATGCAATGAATCAAAATCCTTCCAAGCTTCACCATCTGCAGGATGTCTTAAATTTCCATCTTTAAGTCGTTCAGTATCATGTCATCTCATAGCTACAGATGTTTCAGAAGACATGAATATCCTCTGAAGCCTAGGTTTTAAAGGAATGTACCTTAAAACCTTCATTGGGATTTTCGTAACCTTATTATTTAAGTCATTACGAACATTCTTCCATCTTGAAGCTCCACACACAGATCAATTATCTAACTTTGCATTGTTATTCCAAAATAATATGCAATCATTAGTGCAATCATGTATTTTCTCATAATGAACACCCTAATCTTTTATGACCTTTTTTGCCTTGTAAAACGAGTCGGGTATCTGAGCAAATGGAAATGCCTCTCTTATCAAGTCTAACAAATCTGAAAAGGCCACATCAGTCAACCTGTAAATGCATTTAAACAAGTATAGCCGGATGGTAAAACTCAACTTAGAAAAATTCATACACCCTGGAACCAAATCTTTTTTCCCTTCCTCCACTAATTGAAAAAATCTATTGCATCTTCATGTGGCCCCTCCCTCACTCCTTCTTGTCTCTGATCATCTACTATATTTCTAAAGTATCATGAAGTAATCTATCAATGTCCTCATGCATGTTAGAAGTTTCTTCTTCATCGGTTCGATTTGGCGTATTTCTTGAGGAAAATCCTTCACCATGAAAAACCCATTCGGTGTATCCACGAACAAATCCTAGACAAATCAAATGATACTCTACCATATTTCGGCAATGCCAATTACGATTAAAGCACTTCTTACAAGGACACAATATTTCATTTCCTTGGGAAGCTCGTTCAAATGCTTTATCAAGAAAATCATTAACTCCATGAATATATTCATTGGTGGATCTTCGGATATTCATCCAACTTTTATCTCCAAAATCCATTGAATATTTATCCTACATGAACTTGTGCAAAACATTAAAGCCAATAAATTCATGCGTACAAATAACATCGGCAGAACTTAACAACTCGAACTTTTAGATTAATCGAATCTCAAACCTTCACATCAATTCAACAACAAAAAATTACAACACTAATAGTAGAACCAAAAAATATTGACAAGTTAAGTTATTAGCAGCTTCCACCATTTAATAAACTTTATACAAATGAATGACTAAAGGCACACACAAACACATTTCAAAGCAATAAGGGCAAACCTAGATTAGAGTAAATAACATACATTATAGCAATAGACTGCAACAAGCAAACAAAATAACTATCAATACATTAGTTTTGATTCTAGCAAAACAGTTCATGTATTCGTAAAAAAATAACAGAGTTGATTGTTCACGTGGAAAAAGTAGTTCGGACAAACTATAACAACTCATAATCTCTTTATAAAAAAACACAAGGGAGTTAGCTGGTCAATCTAACAACTAACATATAGCAGAAATTTTTTATTACATTCAATGTCTTACCTATCAGTCTTCTCGGGTTCCAAACGAACTACTTCAAAAATCCAGAAGTTTTACCTTTGGGTCTGTTTCAGCCAAGCCTATAAATAACATAATCACACAATATTAGTAGGAAACCAAGCCAAAGAGAGGAAAAAATATAAGATATATAAGTCCAAGATAAGTAGATTAGCTTAGAAAACTCCATCAAAAAAATTCCTCTTTTTATATCACACATACAAAAAAAAAAACAGTGGCACAATGACTCTATTGTTACTAAAATCAAGAAAATTTATCTATTTGAAACCCAAGATTGGATTTTTATCTTCTGTTTATCATCAACATACAAATATCACCAAATATAAGAACCCCATTTCGAATTCTTGGTTTAAATCAACCCCATTTTGCTTATTTTCTTTCTGACTCAACCAAAGCTCAAACAATGTTAAATCCAATGCAAAGTATTCATAATGATTCCCGGGTCCTCGATTTCCCTGGAGGCGAGATCAAATTCACCTCACATTTGAACTATATTATTTAAACAAAGGAGGAGAGAGTACACTGTTACAGGGTCCTTGACGATGACGGTTACTCAATCACTATTGATTTTGCAGCAATTGAAATGGAAGTTGCACTGAAAATATATACTGATATAGTCACACTTCAAACAATGGATACAATATTTTATGAAGCACAAAGACAAGGACTATATTCCTTCTATGTTACACTGTTGAATCAAACAAATATCGTCTAGCTAAGTAAATCAAATGGTGGAGAAGAGAAAGAGACTACGTAAGCACGTTTAGGGAATGGATTGAAAGAGAAGATTGTTTGAGCTCACAGTTTGAGTCAGAACTTTGCAGTAATATCAGCAAGGAGTTATTGCAGGACATTCAAGTTGCAAAAAAACAAGAGAAGCCCCCAAATTGCAGCATAAAATGAAGCCCATACCAGCCATAGTTATATGGAAACTTTGGAAGAGAAGGAATGCTAAAAGACATGTTAAGGGCGTCTCTTTTAATAAAATGTACATTCACTGTCAATATAATATTAATTGTGCAAGCAGTTAATAAATTGAAAAACAAATTCAAGTTCCACACATTTCTATTAATTGGAATGTCAAAGTTTAAAATTGACACACAAATTCCTAAGACTAACACAATGTACAAAAAATGATATAGCCAGTTTAAATTATAGACACTGTATCCAAAAAAACACAATGAACATGTAAAGTGAGAAGTAAATCATACAATGCAAATCAATGTGTGCTTCGTGAATGATCAAAACAATATCGCAAAATACACAAATCCACACAATGTTATTAGCTTTAACGATTAAATAGGACATTATGTGTCACAGTTTATGTTGGCTGTGACTCATAAGGGAAGATAACATTCAATCGAACAAGAAAAAGACATGGACTATATCAGAATCCGAATGTATTTCAAAGTAAAACGACAGTGATACTCAAGTTTAAACATCTCTTAATAATCAAAAACAAAATTGAAGATAACTAAGCCTTAATCCGAAACAAGTTGAGATCAGCAATATGAATAACAAAAAACAGAGGAGAGAACAAAGGGTCACACAACTACAATATTTTTATCAAGGTTTGTAGTCAGTCAAAGGACAAGAGAGTTTTCCAAAAACGAACTAGCTTAAGTTATATCAGTCAACAAAAAGTGAAACAAATACTAGTAGGAAGTAATTTGGGAGTAATTTTTGTCCAGATTCACATCAATTGGGGAATATTAAGGAAGAATTCAGCTGGAACAAAAAAAATGCAGAGAGAAATATTTACAGATCCACAAACTTGGAGCACTGGATTTCGACTCTCTAACATATCACAGAATTAAACATGGGAAATTTATACACTAACTATATTTGAGCAAATAACATAGATTTAAGACTAACCCATATATTATTCTTTATGATTTTTCAAAATTAATTCAATGGGGACTTAGGAATCATGAACTAGCATAGAATTAAACATTATTAACTTTTAAGATGAATTTGTAGTCGAACCTCAAAAACGTCACCGAAAAGAACGAGCTGGTTGTTTTTCTTGATGAGCTTCAGCAACAGCTTCACAACCGAGCTTCAGCAACGAGTTTCAGCAACAGATTCACCTACGAGCTTCACCAACAACTTCACCAACAGCTCTTCACCAACGAGCTTCACCAACAGCTCTTCACCAACGAGCTTCACCAACAGCTTCACCAACGAGCTTCACACACGAGCTTCACCAACGAGCTTCACCAACAGCTTCACCAACAAATTTCATTTTTCTCACCAAAATATTCAGAAATTCCTTTCACAGCTTTACCCAGAAAAAGGCTCTCTTACATGGCTTTGATCAAAGTTTCTGAAAAATAAGGGTTTCTGAAACAATTTCATTCTTTTTCTTTTACATTTTCTAAAGAGTTAATATATCAGAATTATTTTTTTAGGAGGGACTTATGTATCTTTGCCAAATTATATTGGAGGGAAATATATTTTTTTAGGAGGGAAAAATATTTAGGGCTAAAAAATCAGAATTATTTTTCTAAAAAACTATTGCCATAGAGTTATCTATAGCAACGGTTTTAAAACTTGTTGCTATACATTCTCTATAGGGACGGTTATAGGGATTATACAACAGTTTATTTTAAGAATTGTTCTATTAGATTCAAGGATATTTAGCCACGGTTATAACCATTGTAATAGGTGAGCTATTGCTACGATGGTATAACCGTTGCTAAATAAGCGTTGCAGTAAGTCAAATTTCTAGTAGTGTATGGAGTTTGCTTATACTCCTTTCATAGGAAGCTTACATAGTCTTCTCATTTAGACAACATAATCAATACGTAGGGATTAGTCTAATACATTGTCTAATATTGAACCATCTAAAAACAAGTAGAACATTTGGGCATGGTCCTTACACTAATTTATAATTGTCACCTAGGGCTTGCAACAACCTCTTGAAACAATAAGAATGAAATAATTGTCTTTAGACTATACAACAACATAACTAGCATGGGAAAGGTAACATCCTCTGATCTTGAGAACCTACCAACATTTTTAGAAAGATATCCAAGTATTCTTCAAGTAGCCTCAAATACTTCAATGGCCCGAACCTACATTGTTTGGAAAAAAGGAAAAGAATATCGGCTAGTACAGCCACATGTACTAAGTATTGAAACATATGAACATAAAACATTGAAATCATGTTCAAAGGGACATTTGTTCAAAATCATGATAAGTTACTTTGAAAATCCTTTATGCACAATCAATAACATATATAAGCCAATGATCACCTATTTATTAAGACAAGTCAATCTGCACACAAAACAAAAATCATCAATAAAGTCAAGTCAATCATAGTCATTACCAACATAAGGTCATATCAACATGAATAAGAGCATATAACCAAGGAAACTCCAACATAATGTCATAACAACAAAGCATGTACAAGAGTTCATATCAGTTTAACTTATAAAACCCTTACCAACAATCCCATCCCAAGGATACAAGTGCAATGCTCATGCGAAGTCCGATAACCACACATAGTCTAGTAAACAAGAAATGAGAACATAAGAAATGCATAACTTCATATAACATAGCATTATGAGTGGTCATCATCATATATAACGATATAGACCAATAGCATGTTCATAAGAGAAACTAACATCATATAATATCATTAATATGTAAATTCAACATATGACCATCATTTTCTTCATAAGAGCATAAGAAAAACCTCCTCGGACTTCCCTCATGAACAACTATTCCAATGAATAGGTAGATGCCCATAAACCCTACCTACACTAAGTCAAACCCCTTAACTCACCCTAGTTGGGTTCACTTTATTGCCTCATTTTACTTTCGGGAATATTGCCTTAACCGACCTAGACCGTGTGAGCTAAACATGGAATCTGGTGTCATGAAATCCTACACCGAAAGAAGGTGGTGGTCTACTTGTCAAGGTAGTAGCAAAACATAAACATAACATTCTACGTTAATCCACTAGCTTGTATTCCTATAGAAGCAACATAGTTAATGAACTAGGATACTTGGTTGAGACCCTCTTTACGCACAATCGCATTGTAATCTCCATCTCATTAGAGCCGTTGTAAACCTACCTTCCCACATTATGAAGGGACTCCTCTCATAACTAGTTTACTCGGTGCTAAGCTAAAGTGCCTCTTTGAAATGTCCTTAAGTCATTTTTAAACATAATAACTTAATATAGGCCATAGGAGACTAACCCCTTGTATATCATATCATTAGCTCATTAGGTATTGCATAATAACTTCTTTATTGTACAACCCTTATCTGTGAGATTAGCACGTTATCATCATTATGTCATAGTAAGGCACATAAGTGATTCACAATCAACCATCTATAATCTACCTTAATAATAATATCACAATTCTTATAGTCAAGACATTTCAATTACATTCATCATATCATGACCTACTTATTATTATCACATGTATTACTTAAATTGAACGTCATTATCAAGTATAATCCATCACAATTGACGTAAGGATATAAGATCATAATGTCTTACAAATTCACCTTCAAAAGCCTTCCTCAAGGGTCTTACCATCAACCAACCATATTCATTCATCAATATACATAATAACATCATATAATACTAATCAATAAAAGAACTAAGTCAATTGTATCATCAATAACTAATTTAACATCAATTCATAACCAAGGGTTAGGGAAATAGGTTCAATTGTTGATTTCTTCGATAGAACTAGGTCTAATATCAATGAATACAGTAATTAACAAATGATCAATCATAATATATTAATAATAATCAAAATGAACCAATAACAATACAATTTGAATGATCAATTTCGAAATCAATTTTGAAGAACCTCTTGGGGAAAGGAGTCCCAAGAGTGAAGATACTCTTTACCTTAACAATCCTTCAAGGTTGATGGAAAGAAAATTGAATTCTATCAGCATTTATGAACTTGAACCTTGTCTTCAATGGTGTTTTTTGGGTAAAGAGAGAGAAATTAGAAAGAAGGTAGAGAGATTTACGTTTTGGAATTGAGGGGTATTGGGTTAGATTAATTAGGTTTATGTCTTATATATCACCATAACTAACATAATTAGAAACCCCTTAACACTTAATTAATTAACAAACCAACCAAATGATTAATTCCCTTAACTTAAAATTAGGAAGCCAAAACAGACCCCCATCGATGAGTCCCCGACCTACGGACCGTAGATCCATCAATGAAACGTACGGGCAAGGCGTCAATGAGTTCAGATACCCATCGATGGAGCGTCCATCAAATCGACGGCTCATCACTTGGATCATCGATGCACGCTGTCCAAAATGGCAGATTTGTGTCAAATGCAAGTGTCCTCTCCAAGGACCCCTAGGGTGGTCCTCGAGGAGTCGTACCCGAATGTTTAACCCTAAACACACTCTAATACTTATTTAAAACCTTTCTACCAATTTTCATTAAATTATGACTCTTAAAACCCCTTGAAACATGTCAAGGCACACCAACCTCTATTTTACTAGTCTCCGGACGTCGTGGACTTCTTTGACGTTTTCACTCTAACACTTCCTATATGTTTCAAATATATTATTTTAGGACTATAAATATTGTTTGAAGTCTTAGTTCATAATATGAGGCTCTATATTAGATCATGGACTTTCAGAGTGTTACATTATCCCCACCTTAAGAATATTTGTCCCCGAATGACACTAAAATCATTTGTAGGGAAAGGATAGACTCAATACTAGCAGCCTTACCAATAAAATATATAATGAACATGAGTTACCACTCAAAATAGTACTTCACAACTCCATAAAACATATAAACATGGCATTTACACATATCAACTCAATACATCAAATACCACACAGAAGAGCTCAACTTTAAAACATGAAGAACTACTTTCTCAATGACAACATAAGCTCAACATAAACATCAAGAGTCACTTATTCAAAAAATTCGTTCAAAATACTGCATCATGCTCATTACTATTACATAAAGACAACAATTCACCAAATACACAAATGAGTGCAAATCAAGCAAAAGAATACTTTTCACATGAAAACTCATTTTTAGCATAAACCTTTTACCATAAATATGCATATTTTGAAAAAAAATACCAATTTAGCATTATTTTCATAATTAATAGGAACAACTACCTCATTTAAGAAAAATATGGTCACAACGGGACTTTATGTCATCCTTGGCCTCCCATGTTGCTCCCTCAATTAGGTGATTTCTCCATAGAACTTTTACGGAGGCCACCTCTTTGTTCCACAAATTCTTCCTTGGAGAGTTAGAAATTACACCGTAACCTTTTCATTGGAAAGGTTCTCATCCACACAAAGCACTTCAATAGGAAGAAAGGACACGGGATCGCCCATGCACTTCTTAATCATGGAGACATGGAATATCGAATAAGCCGAAGCTAGTTCACTAAGAAATCTCAACTCGTATGCAACCTTTCTGACCATTTGCAACCATATTTCCCCACATACCGGGGACTTAACTTCCCCTTTTTCCCTAATATCATCACCCTTTTAAATCTCCGAATACACCTTATCACCAACATCGAATTTGAGGTCTCTCTTTCTATTAACGGCATAAGACTTTTGCCGACTATATCTTGTTTTCAACCTATCCCTTCTTCAGAGCATCATAGACTATTTCACAACCAATGAGTGAAGCCTCACCGACCTCAAACCACCCAACTGGAGATCGACATCTCCTACCATAATGTTTTTTAATAGAGCCATGGCAATACTCGAGTGGTAGCTATAACGGCGAGTGATTGTCCCAATTACCTTTGAAGTCTATCACAGAAGCTCTTAAAATATCCTCTAGGGTTTGAATTGTAGGCTTCGCTTGACCATCCGTTTGGGGATGAAAGTGGTGGTAATCTTCACTCATGTACCCAATTCTTTCTAAAAAGATCTCCAAAAATGAGATGTGAATTGTGAACCTCTATCCAATATGATGGGCAAAAGAATACCATGAAGACTTAGGATCTCATCTATGTAGATCTAGCATACTCCTTCGCTGAATAAATAAACTTGACGGGGATAAAGTGCACAGATTTTGTGAATCTATCCACAATGACCCAAATTGAGTCATTTTGGCTCCGATATCTAGGCAACCCAACAACCAAGTCCATCTTAATTTCCTCCCACTTCCAAGTAGTAACTTCCATTATTTGGGTCAAACTACTTTGTTATAGATGCTTGGCCTTCACTTGTTGGCAATTCGGACTCGTAGCCAGAAACTCCCTATGTCCCTTTTAAGCCATCCCACCAATATACCTTTCTAAGATCACGATACATTTTGGTGGATCCGAGATGAATAGAATATTGGAAACCATGAGCTTCTGGTAACAACCTATTCCTTAAATAATCAATATCTGGTACACACAATCTATTTTGGTACCTTAGCACACCATCCCCCCTAGGGAGAATGACTCAGTTAACTTGATAAGTATCGATTTCTTACACTCCATGAATAGTGGATCAAGATGTTTCTTAGATTTCTTCTCAATCACTAAAGATGACTCATAGTTATTATGAACCACAAAACCACCATTTGGAGAATCTTTTTACTGAACACCCAATCTAGCCAATCTATGAACATCTTTCACTAGGTCTTTCTTACCTTCTTCTACATAAGACACACTACACATGGTCATACAACTTAAAGCATCCGCCATCACATAATTCTTGCTAGGGTGGTACAGAACACTCATGTCATAATCTTTCAACAATTTAAAACATCTTCTTTGACAGAGATTCAACTCTTTTTGAGTGAACACATATTGAAGACTCTTGTGGTCGGTATACACATCCACATGAACTCCATCAAAGTAATGCCTCGATATCTTTATACCAACCACCACGGCCACTGATTCAAGATCATTAGTTAGATAATTCTTCTAATGCACCTTGCGTAGTCTAGAGGCATCGGATACTACATTTTCATATTGCAAAAGAACATAACCCAATCCCACTCAGGAAGCTTCACAATATACCACAAAACCCTTGGTATCCTCCGGTATTGTCAAAACCGTAGCGGAGGTAAGCCTATATTTCAATACTTGGAAGCTTTTTTCACAGCCTATGACCATTTAAACTTCACACGCTTTTGGGCCAACGTAGTCAAAATAGAACCAATGGAAGCAAACCCATCCACAAACCTCTTATAGTACCCAATTAAACCCAAGAAACTTCTAATGTCGATTGGAGTGAATGGTCTAGGCCAATTCTCAACTGCCTCAATTTTTTTTGGATGGACCTCTATACCCTCACTGGAGATATCATGACCAAGGAACACCACTGATCTCAACTAAAACTTACACTTGCTGTATTTGGAAAATAGTTTATGCTCTTTGAGGACTTGCAATACCACCCTCAAATGGTCCATATGTTCACCCTCATTCTTTAAATATACCAAGATATCATCAATGAAAACGATCACAAAAGAATCAAGGTAGTTTCATAACACTATATTCATTAGGTCCATAAAAGCCTCCTGGCCATTAGTGAGACCAAAAATCATCACTAGGAACTCATAGTGACTATACCTAGTTTGAAAAGTCATTTTACATACATCCTGACCTCTTACCCTTAGTTGGTTATATCCCGACCTCAAGTAAATCTTAGAAAAATAGCTTTCCCCTTGGAGTTGATCAAACATGTCAATCTTATGGAGAGGATACTTTTTCTTATAGTAACCTTATTGAGTTAACGATAATCAATGAACATCCTAAGGGATCAATTATTGTTCTTCAGAAACAAAATCAGAGCACCTAATAGAGAAATACTAGGTTGAATGAATCCTTTATATAGTAAATCTTTTATTTGAGCCTTCAACTCTTTCAGTCCAGCCGGAGCCAGTTGATAAGTAGGAATTGAAATGGGATTCGTATCTGATAATAAGTCAATATCAAAGTCAATTTCTCATTCGGGAGGAATTCTAGGCAAGTCATCAAGAAAGACTTCTAGAAAGTCCTTCACTACGGGGACCGACTCATTAGGAGAAATGTCGGACTCAAGATCTTTTATCCTCACAATATGGTAAAGACACCCTTTTGAGATCATTTTAGAAACTTTTAAACAAGAAATGATATGACCTCTAGGAATTGAAACACCCCCTTTCCACTCTAAGACTTGTTTATTACGAAAATTGAAATTGACTACGCTTGTTCGACAATCAATGGAAGCAAAACAAGAATGCAACCAATTCATTCCCAAAATGACATCAAATTCAACCATATCAAGTTCTACCAAATCCACCCATGTAACTCTATTGAGAAATTATATAGGATAAGTCCTAAAGACTCTTCTAGCAACAACAGAGTCACCCACTGGGGTAGTAACTAAAAAAGTTTCAATCAACACATCGGGTAGATCATCAAACTTTATAGATACTAGAGAAGTTACAAATAACAAAGTATAATTGGGATCTAGTAAAGCATAAACATTAATAGAGAATACTTGTAACATACATGCGACCATATCGGGAGACTACTCTTGTTCACTCCTAGAGAAGAGAGCATAGAAGTTGTTACTCTTGAGAGCATCGGAACTAGTACCGCTTGCTTGAGCTTGACCACTCCCCTTCTCTTGACTCCTCACATTAGGGCAATCCATCACCTTATAGAGACTATTTCCACAGCAAATTCAATTCTCCGTCTGAACTAAACACTCACCACAATACGTCTCACTACTTTTGGAACAAGTGGGTTTCTTGCTAGGTGAATTCCCACTTCTTCCCTTTTGGGACATAGATTTAGAAACCCTATCCTTTGAAGATTTGTGAAAGTTGGAAGGAA
Organism: Solanum pennellii; assembly: GCF_001406875.1. NCBI lineage: Eukaryota > Viridiplantae > Streptophyta > Magnoliopsida > Solanales > Solanaceae > Solanum > Solanum pennellii. The sequence goes on from NC_028640.1 coordinate 56,447,812, forward strand.
CTTGGTTGGAAACCCTATTCTTGAACCTAGGCTTGTATGGAATCTCAATCCTACCCTTTGAAGTACCTCCCTTATAATACTTGATACTCTTAAACTCCCTATTCTTCCTCTTGGGTCGAGTCTCCTCAAATTGTTGAGAATGCACCATCAACCTAGAAATATCCATGTTGTCATGGAGCATTACTGAACGACACTGTTCAACCAAATCATTAGACACTCCTGTAACAAAGCGACTCATCTCATCCCTTGGGTTAAATGCCAAGAAAGGGGCATATTTAGACAATTTAGTGAACTTCAAGAATTACTCTTGCACATTCATACCTCCTTGATAAAGGTTGATGAATTAATCCAATTTGGCTTCCCTTTTGTTCCTACGGAAGAACCTATCAAGAAAAACACTTCTAAACACCTCCCAAGTAAAAGGACCCTCTCTCAAAGCCCTATCGTCTCTCCATTGAGTATACCAAGTTTGAGCCACATCTTTGAGTTGATAGGAAGCTTGCTCGGTCTATTCGTTCGAAGTCAACCACATAGCATACAAGATTTTGTAGATATCATCGAGGAAATCTTGAGTATCCTCATTTCCTTAGACTCTAAGAACATTGTAGTGTTCATCCTTGTGAAGTCGCTCAAGCGAGAATCCATGGTGCTAGTTTTATTTAACACGGGATCCAACCTCTCGATTTGCTTTGGCTGTCATGGCTTGACCATGAGTAGATACCGCTTGTGCTTTGGTATTCATAGCTTGATTTTATGTCACAAAATACGCCCTTTTCTCTCCATCCATCATAGGTGGAGGAATGACCGGAGCATTGTCACCTTGAAGAACATAATTGTCTTGTGAAGGGACTTGGTTGCCTTGGGAGGAACTCCCGCATCAGTCAAATCTCCTCCACTCTCCTTGCAGTTGCACGTCTTGTAATAATATCCTATATCCACAAGAAAAAGGTTAGAATAAAGAGGATACATAGAGTTACCACTCTTGGGAATGACTTCCAAGATTACCAATAAGTGAGAATTTCTAAGTGTAACATAGCCTCTCATTCATAAGTGTGGCGTATTTCACACTATGAATAAGACTCCAAGTAAACATGGTTCAATGAGACATCGATCCTAAGATTGTTTTAACCTCATGCTCTGATACGAAGTTTGTCATGACTGGGAAGCACCCCATAGACTTACCCGTGTCGTCGTCCTCGGGGAGGACTAAGAATAGCCACTAAGCGTTCGTCATAATATATCATAAGTTAAAATGCGGAAAAATTAAAACCTTTATACACATGGTGACGTTTCTATTGACCTCTCATATACTTCATATGAAGTTTACTTATAATCCTCGCATATGAAGCTTACATAGGCTTCTCATTTAGACAACATAATCAATACATACAAATCAGTCCAATACTTTGTCTCATAATGAATTATCTAAAACGAGGTAGATTATTTGGGCATAGCCCTAACAAAAATTTAGAATTTACATATATGGCTTACAATAACATCTTGAAACAATATGAATGGAATGATTGTCTTTAGACTATAAAAACAACATAGCTAGAATGGGAAAGGTAACATCCTCGGATCTTGAGGACCTTCCAACACTTGGAGAAAGATGTCCAAGCCTTCTTCAAGTAGCCTTGCATACTTCAATGGGCAGAATAGTTTGGTTGACCCTCGTACTTGTGTCGGATTGTATTATGTACTCTTTCACTTAGCTTTTTATCATCTGGACTACGAACTTAACAAAAATGAGATTTTTGAATCCTTCTGACCATGTGTGTATCTCACTCTCCCTTACATACATGACGGATTATATCCATGTCATATATATTAATGTCAAGTCATAATTTTCTTTATAATAATTTTTTAATTATAAATAAAAATATTAAATAAAAGAAAAAAATTAAAAATCTATTTTATCAAATAAATTAAAATTATTATTTTTGTCCCCCTTTTCTCCACTTTCCCTTACCCACCATCACTCTCAAAACTCCACCATCTCCATATCTCTAATTTTTCTTCTTCAATTTTTTCACAATCCAGCAATCTGATGAAGTCATGAAACTACTTCACTCCCCGCTAGTGTCATCTATATTTATTATGACATTTCTAATCCTCCCTATTTTCACTATTTCACCACCATATCGGCGTCCATTTTTGCCGGCGTCATCACCATCTTTACCGGGAGATCAAAGTAACAACAACCTAAGTCATCTAACAACCGCAATAACAACAACCAAGACACCTAACATCCAGATCTAACCAAACTTTTCATAATCCAATGCTAACTACTATTTAACCGCAAATTGCTTACAAATACAAGAATAATTTTACCACCAAAAGAGTTCAAGTTACTCATTAGAGATATCAACAACTCCACTAATTTCTTATTTTTCTTTGCTTATTATGTTAAAAACAAATTTCCCAATTTAGTTTTTTATTTAGGGTAACAAAAAAAATGGAGAACAAGAAAGAAGTTGAAAAGGAGCAAGGAAAGGCAGAAAGATAGAAATTCAGGTACGGGAGGGGAAATATAGGGAATGTGATGATTGAAGAGAAAAAAAATAGGTATGGGTGGGGGAATGAAGAAATAAGTGAAAGAAAAATGAATATAAATAACAATAGTGTGTGGATAAAAAGAAAAATAGGTTGGGGTTTGGGTGGCTGGAAAAAAGGTAGTGTGGGGAAGAAGATGGAGGTAGTGTGGGGAAGAAGATGGAGTTTCTTTCCTTTTTAATTTTTTTTTTACAAATATAATTTTAATAACTTAAAAGTAAAAGTTGAAATTTCAAATATCATGTTCACTTGCCTTTGCAAGTGCGTGACTACATTATCTTGACAACTTATATATATTCATATCACATAAGGATGATTAATGGTCAGAGGGGTTTAATATATTGTGTTATGTTTAGTATAAGGGTCCAGATGTTAAAACGCTAAGTAGAAGAGTCCATAATACAATATGATACAAGTACGAGGGTCCACAAGACTATTTTGCCTACTTTAATGGCCCGAACATACATTATTTGGGAAAAAGGGAAAAATATGGGCTAATGACCTTGAACGTTGTCTTCAAGACTGAAGAACTTTCATACATTAACAATACCTGAAAATTGATGGAGAGAAAGTTGAATTCTTGCAGCCCTAATGACCTTTGACCTTGTCTTCAATGATGTTATTTGGGTAAAAGAGAGAGAAAGTAGCGAGAAGGTAGAGAGAGTTGTGTTTGGGAATTGAGGGGTGTTGGGTTAGATTAATTAGGTTAATGTAATATTTAGACCCTTAAATAACTTAATTAGACACCCCTTAATAATAAATTAATTAACTAACCAACTATCTAATTAATTCCCTCAACCTAAAATTAGGCAACTAAAAGAGACCCTCATCGATGACTCCTCGACCTACGGACCATAGATCCATCGATGTCACCGTACTGGAAAGGCGTTGATGAGTTCAGAGAGGAGTCTTTTGGACACTTATGTAAATTTTTCTATGTTTTTAAGGAAGGAGCTATCGATGGACCGTCGATCAATCGAAGGCTCAACGTTTAGCTCGTCGATGCACACTGTCCAAAACTACAGATTTGTGTCAAAAGCAAGGATCCTCTCCAAGGACCCCTAGGGTGGTCCTTGGGGATTCGTACCCAAACATTTCAACCCTAAACATACTCTAATACTTATTTAACACCTTTTCACCAATTTTCATTAAATGTTGACTCCTAAAATTCCATGAAACATGACAAGGCACACTAACCTCTTTTTCACTAGTCTTCAGACGTCATGGATGTTCCTTGACGTTTTGAGTCTAACACCTCCTAAATGTTTCAAATACATTATTTTAGTCCTATAAATAGTGTTTCAACTCTTATTTGATTATGTGAAGCTCTAGATTAGGTCATGGACTTTCGGGATTACATGGTGAGAGATTTAATCTACACCCGGTGAAAAATTATATAGCCAATAAATTAAGCTTATATGATTCTCTAATACAAATATATGAAATTGGATGAGAAATAAAAAGAAAAAGAAAAACCTAGTTGTTGGAATTAAAATCATTATTATTATCATATATATTCAGAAATTACATCATTACTACTCCAAGCATTTGTAATTTTTTTCTCTTTTGAGTAGATGATTATTTAAATTTAAGAAGCAAAAAGATATAGAGTGAGTTTCTTTTGCTACAAGTCACTATGTAAAAATATATGATTAACATGTTTCTATGTTGTATTCATGCAACAAAAACAACTCTAAAAATTAGATAATCCTGAAACTAGATATAACATTATTCAGTGAAAATTTCTTTTTTGGTCCAAAAATTTCACGTAAGAAAGAATACTTTAAAATAAATCAACTTGACCCATATATAATTAAGGATAGGAGATCTTGTACCTTTATTTCTAAAGAATATTTATACTAGTAGTGTCATGATTCTGTGAATTGTGTTGATATGTGCACGATACATTCAATAATAAACTATAGAATTTCAAATAAAGACCATATTGGAAAGAAAGGTTGTCCTTAAGAAGGAATTTCTTTTTGGAATTTTGATTATTTTTTGCATAATTGAGATGTTTCATCACTAAGGAAGGCTCATTTATAAATGTTATCCAAGACAACAAAAACACATTTGGATCTAAAGAGAGTCTGTTCAAGATTCCCTTAATTATTTATTCTTCAGAGTGAATTCCCGTAGGTAGATTAACATCCATCTTAGTTATGAGTTATTTCCTCTAAAATCTTCATAACGCTCTTTGCTTATGTAGAGGTGAATCAAGAATCTTGAGTTTATGGATATGAAATTCTAACAAGGTAACTTGTTGGGTTTTGAAAATGAAACCTTTTTATCCAAATCTATAAACTCAAGATTTGGGGTCCACCTCTATGTAATGAAACTTTTTAATTATAAGGAAGAAAGTTGTAAATCCTTAAGAAGAAATAACTAAGATGGATGTTAATGTTGCCATGGAATTCACATAGATGAAGAAATAATTACGGAAATCCTCAACAAGCTCTCTTTCGATTCAAATGTGTTATGAAGTCTTGGATGACATTGATCAACGAATCAAACATTATAATGAAGAATATCAATTATGCCAAGAATAACCAAAAATATCAAAAAAAATATCTTAATGACAACCTTTCCTTCCAGTATGGTCTTTCAGAATTGCTTTAAAAGAACTCATGCCCATATCAATGAAGTTAAACTAAATTAACTTAACTTATGACTAGCTTTTAAACATTGATATAGCTTAAGATTAGTTATATTACTATAAGCTTGGATTTCATGATACTCCCAATATTTTTTAAGAAGTGTAATTTTTAATGCAGTGCACACCTTTTAAGAAAATATTTAAGATAATATAAATTATAATTTCCACTATAATCCTCCGTTAAATTAGAAATATAACATTGTTAGTAGTGAACTCATCTCCTAGAAAATATAAAACTTCAATAAGGAAAAGGGAAAATATTACGAAAATCTATCCTATCATTTGAATAATTGAAATATTTTAAGCAATTAAAAGAGATTAAAAAAATACAATTATTGTAAAATAAAATGAGTTACATGTTTCACGTTCTTGAATCAAATCACATTCCATTTCCAAGAAAACAACTCAACTGTTTTCAAATTTTAACTTCTAAAGTAGATTGTGATTTATTCATGAAAATGTGTATAAATATGGTTCAATATATTTTTCCAATCCATCGGTCAACCAATTATTTTTACATTTAGTTTAAGGGAAGATGAAATGGGGGACGATGGAATGGGGGGAGGAGATAATATGGTGAGAAATTGAATCCTCACTAGGTGAAAATTTCTACTATGATTTCTTTGGATGGGATATGAAACAAAAATCCTAGCTGTTGGCATTTAAGACATTTTATCATCATATACATTCACAAATTACAATATCACTTATGTTTTTGCTCGTGTGAGTAGAAGAATATTTGAAAGAAGAAGAGAGATATAGCTTAAGCTTATTTTGTATTTTCTAATTTGTATTCATGCATTATTTTTTGCCAACAAATTTTATATATGAAAGGATACTTTAAAATAAATATCCTAGAAAAATATGTAATTAAGGATAGGAGAGGTGGTACCTTTATTTCTAAAGTCATCATATTCACTAGAGCAAGAAAACATGTCAATGTTGCTGAAATTCCTACTAAATTTAATTTTTTTCCAATAGCATTCCAGAAACCTTCTCTTACCAATATACTATAAAAACATTGTACAATTATAATTTAATTCTTTTTATTTCATCTTAACATATATTACCAACAACATTTTCAATCCCATGTCACCATAAAAGGATAACATATATCAGGTAAATCCAAAGGCTACGATTATGTTGTCACGACCCAAAACCGAGCCGCGACTGGCACCCACACTTACACTCCTATGTGAGCGAACCAACCAATCTAAACCCAAACATTTCATTATAATATCAACAGAAAGTAATGCAGAAGACTTAAACTCATTAATAAAAACCAATTCAATAACTTCTAAAATTCAAAATCTATTATTCCCCAAAATCTGGAAGTCATCACCACAAGAACATCTATGATCAAATTACTACTAAGAGTATTCTAAGAAGCTAAATAAACAAAATCTAGTCCATGCCGGAACTTCAAGGCATCAAGACATGAGGAAGAAGATCCAGTCCAAGCTAGAAGCATTAGCTCACCCTGAAATCCGGTGTAATGAAGACTGGCTAGAGTTGCGGTTGAGTTGAAGACGACGGTATGTTTGCTGCACTCCACAAATAACAAAGAAAACAAATACAAGTAGGGGTCAGTACAAAACACGGGTACTGAGTAGATATCATCGGCCAACTCAAAATAGAAAACAGTATATATCAGATAATATCATAAATCAACTACAATACTCAACGTGTAGCAACAACAAGTTCTATAATCATTAATAAGCACCGCCAAGTTCACACATGAGGACTCAAGCCTCAATACCATACTCATTTGGGAATTAGGTTCATTAGATTGAGTATATTAACATCTTTCAAGATTCTTTATCTTTATTCCTCTTGTGTCGGTACGTGACACTCCGCTCCCCTACTACTATGTGTCGGTACGTGACACTCCGATCCCCTAATTCTACGTGTCGGTTCGTGACACCCGATCCCCTAATTCTACGTGTCGGTTCGTGACACCCGATCCCCTAATTCTACGTGTCGGTTCGTGACACCCGGTCCCCCTAATTCTACGTGTCGGTTCGTGACACCCGATCCCCTAATTCTACGTGTCGGTTCGTGACACCCGATCCCCTAATTCTACGTGTCGGTTCGTGACACCCGATCCCCTAATTCTACGTGTCGGTTCGTGACACCCGATCCCCTAATTCTACGTGTCGGTTCGTGACACCCGGTCCCCTAATTCTACGTGTCGGTTCGTGACACCCGCTCCCCTAATTTCATTCTATTAATTCATCAATCCTTCTTTATACCAAGGCATCATCAACCCCATTACTTTAGTTCATCAAGCCTTCTTTTATACTAAGGCATCATCAATCTCATTAACAAAGTAGATTAGGGTTTTTCAAGATTTGGGATTCAATAGCTTCATCATGCTTATTTTATCACAATTATATACAAAATCACATCATGCATGCACACAATTAAGCATATAGAAGAGGTTATAATACTACCCAACACATATCATTCGATTTTAAGAGTTTAATACGAATAGCATAAACCATAACCTACCTCTACCGAAGTTGTGTGATCAAGCAAGCAAATTCTAAAAAATCCTTGCTATCCTCTTCGTTTCTCTTTCTCTCTACTCGTTCTCCCTCTTTTTCTGTTCTTTTTCTTTTTCTTATTCAAACCCTCTTTCTTTTACCCTAATTAGCATATAATTAAGTATAATGATGGTAATAATATCCAACTAATTAACTTATGGTTACCTCTTTTAACCCCCAAGTAATTAGACTTATTAACATTAACCCTCTAACTTTATAATTAAAGCAGGAATAGTCAAAAACGCCCCGTACATAACTAACAGAAATCCGACCCAGCCTGGGATTACGCAGCCTGTGACGGGCCGTCGTGCCTGCGACGGTCCGTCCTGCTGCTCCGTCACAGAGTTCAGAGACTCAATTCCACGAAAGGGTCTGTGACGGTCTGTCGTGACCACGACGGTTCGTCCTGCAGGTCTGTCGCCAATTTTAGAGAGTCGATTTCAGTACCTAATTTTCAAAAGTCTAAGTGTTCTGGAACGAGACCCCTGTGACGGTCCGTCGTGACCACGACGGTTCGTCCTGCAGGTCCGTCGCCAATTTCAGAGAGTCAATTTCAGTACCCAATTTTCAGAAGTCTAAGTGTTCTGGAACGAGACCCCTGTGACGGTTCGTCGTGCGCATGACGGTCCGTCGTGGGTTCCGTCGACTCACACAGTTTTTCCAGAAATAAAATCTGCTGCTCAAAACGACTAAACAGGTCGTTACAGTAGATACCAATTTACCCATCGTTCGTCCCCGAACGATCACGAGAAGAAAACAAGGGCGAAAAGGGAGTACCTGAATCTGTAAACAGGTGTGGGTATCTTTCTTGCATATCAGCCTCCTTCTCCCAAGTGGCCTCTTCAACTGGTCGATTCTTCCATTGGACTTTGATGGATGCAATCTCCCTTGATCTCAACTTGCGAATTTCTCTATCTAGAATGGCAATAGGCTCCTCCTCATAGGACAAATTTTCATCAAGTAGAACCGAATCCCAACGAATGATGTAGTTTCCATCTCCATGGTATCTTTTTAACATAGACACATGAAATACCGGATGCACTCCGGACAGCCCTGGAGGCAAGGCTAACTCATAAGCCACCTCTCCTACTCGCTTAAGTACTTCAAAGGGACCAATATACCTTGGGCTTAGTTTACCCCTTTTACCAAACCGCATCACCCCTTTCATGGGCGAAACCTTCAGCAAGACTTGCTCACCCTCCATAAACTCCAAGTCTCTAACCTTTCGATCTGCATATTCCTTTTGCCTACTTTGAGCCGCTAAAAGCTTTTCTTGAATAGATTTCACTTTTTCTAATGAATCCCTCAAAAGGTCAGTACCCCAAGGTCTAACCTCAAATGCATCAAACCACCCAATGGGAGACCTACATCTCCTCCCATACAATGCTTCAAATGGGGCCATGTCAATACTTGAGTGATAGCTATTATTGTATGAAAACTCCGCTAAGGGTAAGAAGCTATCCCAATGGCCACCAAATTCTATCACACATGCACGAAGCATATCCTCCAACACTTGAATCGTTCGCTCAGACTGTCCATCGGTCTGAGGGTGAAATGCAGTACTAAGGTCCAACCTAGTACCTAATTCAGCATGCAATGTTCTCCAAAACTTAGAAGTAAACTGCGTACCTCTATCTGATATGATGGAGAGTGGAACTCCATGCAACCGAACAATTTCTGAGATATAGAGTTTGGCTAACTTTTCTGCATTGTAAGTCACCTTGACCGGAATGAAGTGAGCAGACTTAGTTAACCTATCCACAATTACCCAAATGGAATCAAACTTACCCAATGTCTTTGGAAGACCAACCACGAAGTCCATTGCAATCCTTTCCCACTTCCACTCGGGAATGGGCATTCTCTGAAGTGTTCCTCCGGGCCTCTGGTGTTCATACTTTACTTGTTGACAATTTGGACATTTGGCAACAAAATCAACAATGTCGCGCTTCATTCTACTCCACCAAAAGTGTTGCTTTAGGTCACGATACATCTTGGTTGCACCAGGGTGTATAGAATACCTTGAACTATGAGCCTCTGTCAGAATAGTGTTGATCAAATCATCAACACGGGGTACACATACCCTTCCCTTGATTCTCAAAACACCTTCCTCATCCATTGTTGCTTCTTTAGCCTCTCCTCGCAACACTTTATCTCGGATCCGGATCAATTTCTCATCATTAAACTGTTTTCCCTTGATCTTGTCAAGAAAAGAAGATCTCGCCTCCACACTGGCCAAAAATCCTCCCTTCTCATTTACTTCAAATCTCATAAAGTTATTAGCCAGAGTCTGAACCTCTCTAGCCAATGGGCGTCTAGAAGCTTGTAAGTGAGCTAAACTACCCATGCTCCCTGCTTTTCTACTTAAGGCGTCTGCCACCACATTAGCCTTTCCTGGGTGATACAAGATAGTGACATCGTAATCCTTCAGTAGTTCCATCCATCTCCTCTGTCTCAAATTCAAATCTTTTTGAGTAAAGACATACTGTAGGCTACGATGATCCGTATAGACTTCACACTTAACCCCATATAGATAGTGTCTCCATTGCTTTAATGCAAACACTACCGCAGCCAACTCCAAATCGTGGGTCGGATAATTACGTTCATGCACCTTTAATTGCCTCGAAGCATACGCAATTACATTCTTCTCTTGCATTAGCACTGCACCCAACCCAGAATAGGATGCATCACAATACACAATGAAGTTCTTACCCTCTACTGGCAAGGTAAGGATAGGTGCGGTAGTCAACAAGGTCTTGAGTTTCTGAAAGCTTTCCTCACATTCATCCGACCATACAAATGGAACATTCTGCTTAGTCAAGTTCGTCAATTTGGAAGCAATAGAAGAGAATCCCTTGACAAATCGACGGTAGTAACTGGCTAAACCAACAAAGCTTCTTATTTCTGACACATTAGTAGGTCTTACCCAATTCTTCACTACTTCGATCTTAGAAGGATCCACCATCACCCCATCCTTAGAAACCACGTGCCCCAAGAAGGACACTGAATCTAGCCAAAACTCACACTTAGAGAATTTGGCATAAAGCTTTTTCTCCCTCGACAATTTCAACACAATTCCCAAATGCTCCTCATGTTCCTTCTTACTATTAGAGTATATTAGTATATCATCAATAAACACGATCACAAAGAGATCCAAATATGGCTTAAA
>NC_028640.1:56459059-56461969 GCF_001406875.1 Solanum pennellii
AACTCCCTTAACTCTGCTGGAGCCATTCTATAAGGGGGTATGGAAATGGGACGAGTACCGGGCTCCAAATCAATGGAAAAGTCAATATCTCTATCCGGGGGCATACCATGAAGGTCTGCAGGGAACACGTCCAGAAACTCACGAACTACCGAAACCGACTCAATCGAAGGTACTTGGGTAGTATCATCCCTGAGGTGTGCCAAGAACGCTAAACACCCTTTCCTAACCATTTTCTTAGCACGAAGAAAGGAGATGATGCGAACTGGAGTGGAAGTGTAGTTACCCTCCCACACTAACGGATCTGTCCCAGGCTTGGCTAACGTTCAGTTTTAGCATTACTATCTAAGATTGCAAAATTTGGAGAAAGCTAAGTCATAACCCAGAATTACATCGAAATCAACCATTTCTAAGATAACCAAGTCTACATGAGTATTGCTCCCCACAAAAGTCACCAGACAAGACCTATATACCTTTTCAACTATCACAGACTCACCCACCGGAGTAGAAACACGAATAGGCATGTCAAGCAATTCACAATGTAAATTAAGACCAGTAGCAAATGAGGAAGATACATATGAAAATGTGGAGCCAGGATCAAATAATACAGAAGCCATGCAATCACAAACCAAAAGATTACCTGTGATAACAGCATCTGATGTCTCCGCTTCAGACCGCCCAGGGAAAGCGTAACAATGGGCCCTATCACCTGTCTGCCCGTTGCCCCTACCATGTGGTGTTGTAGTAGCTCCAATTTGTCCGTCACCCCGGCCGTTTTGGTGACCACCATTACCTCGGCCACCACGTCCTCCAGAATAACGGCCTCTACCATGACCACCTCTACCTCTAGCTATTGGGGGTCTATAACTCTGTTTTGGACAATTCCTCCTAATATGTCCAGTCTCCCCACATCCATAACATTCTCTGGGGTCTAGCATAGGTCTCTGTGAGAATGACGAGGTCTGGGAATAACCTCCAACCTCAGAGAAATGTTGACCGGTCTGAGGTGGACCCCCAACTACAGTCTGTAGTGAAGACTGAATTGGTCGGACTGAGTAACCTCCTGAACCCTGTCCTCTAGAGTAAGAACCATTAAACTCACCTCCCTTTCGAAACCTTTTAGATGTCGATGCCATGGTGAAGTCGTCTGGCTTCACTCCCTCCACCTCTATCACGAAGTCTACCACTTCTTGGAAGGATTTCGCTGTAGCCGCTACCTGTAAGGCTGAAATCCGCAAATCTGACCTCAACCCTTTCACAAAACGGCGAATCCGCTCTTGTGAACTGAAGCAAAGCTGGGTGGCATACCTAGATAATGCACGAAACTTAGCCTCATACGCAGTGACCGTCATTCTGCCTTGCTCTAGGCTCAAGAACTCATCTCTCCTCCTATCCCTCAAGGTCCGGGGGATATACTTCTCCATAAATAAGCTAGAGAATGACGCCCAAGTCATGGGTGGTGCCTCTGCTGGTTGACACTCAACATGTGACCGCCACCACATTTTGGCGTTCCCTTGAAACAGATAAGTCACAAACTCCACACCAAACCGTTCTACTATACCCATCTTATGTAGTAACTCATGACAATCAACCAGAAAATCGTAGGCATCCTCAGATTCAGCACCCTTGAAGACTGGAGGTTTCAATTTCAAGAACTTACTGAAAAGTTCATGCTGATCGCTTGTCATTATAGGCCCTGTAGTCAGACGAGGAAACGTGCCTATTTCCAATGGAGCATCCATGCGGGGAGCCGCAGCGGTTGCCTGTTGTACTTCCGGAACCTGAGGTGTTGGTGCAGAAAACACTGGAGGTGTCTGGCCTTGATCAGATAACCCACTAAGATAAGCCAGAACCTGATTGATCATCTCTGGGGTAGGTTGGGGTGGCAATCCCTCATTCTGTACTTGTTCATTCTCCCCTTCCTCACCCTCTATTACTACTTCCTCAGTCGGTGGAGGAGTCACCGCCCTAGTACCAGATGGGGCAGGTGCTTGTCCTCTTCCCCTAGAGGACGTCCTCCCACGACCTCTACCACGGCCTCTTGCCGTTGCTCTTCCTCGAGCTACAGCCCCAGCGGCTGGCTCAGACGCACCCTGTTCTGCCGGTGCTGATGTTGGCGTAGTCGTTGCTCTAGTTCTAACCATCTGCGAAATAGAGTGAAGATGGTCAGATACCAATTTGTATCACCTAGATACCAATTGGATTCAAGTAATAGCACGAAAGAAAGAAAGAATGGAATTTTCCTAAAGTCCTATAGCCTCTCAAAGAAAAGTAAAGGCGTCCCCCTACCGTTCCTTAAGACTCTACTAGACCCGTTCTTGTGTGATGAGACCAACGAACCTAATGCTCTGATACCAAGTTTGTCACGACCCAAAACCGAGCCGCGACTGGCACCCACACTTACCCTCCTATGTGAGCGAACCAACCAATCTAAACCTTAACATTTCAATTTAATATCAACAGAAAGTAATGCGGAAGACTTAAACTCATTAATAAAAACCAATTCAATAACTTCTAAAATTCAACATCTATTATTCCCCAAAATCTGGAAGTCATCACCACAAGAACATCTATGATCAAATTACTAAACTAAGAGTATTCTAAGAAACTAAAATAAACAAAAGCTAGTCCATGCCGGAACTTCAAGGCATCAAGACATGAGGAAGAAGATCCAGTCCAAGCTAGAAGCATTAGCTCACCCTGAAATCCGGTGTAATGAAGACTGGCTAGAGTTGCGGTTGAGTTGAAGACGACGGTACGTTTGCTGCACTCCACAAATAACAAAGAAAACAAATACAAGTAGGGGTCAGTACAAAACACGGCTACTGAGTAGATATCGTCGGCCAACTCAAAAAAGAAAACAATATATATCAGATAACATCATAAAATCAACTAATATTCTTAACAGGAGAT
>NC_028640.1:56463658-56551348 GCF_001406875.1 Solanum pennellii
TTCAGAGAGTCGATTTCAGTACCCAATTTTCAGAAGTCTAAGTGTTCTGGAACGAGACCCCTGTGACGGTCCGTCGTGACCACGATGGTTCGTCCTGCAGGTCCGTCGTTAATTTCAGAGAGTCGATTTCAGTACCCAATTTTCAGAAGTCTAAGTGTTCTGGAACGAGACCCCTGTGATGGTCCGTCGTGCCCACGACGGTCCGTCCTGCCATGTCGTCACGAAGTTTAGAGAGTCGATTTCAGTACCCAAATTTCAGAAGTCTAAGTCTTTTGGAACGATACACCCTCGACGGCCCGTCGTGCCCATGACGGTCCGTCGTGGGTTCCGCCGACTCACACAGTTTTTCCAGAAATAAAATCTGCTGCTCAAAACGACTAAACAGGTCGTTACATATGTAGAATTCGTTCATTAACAAGCTTAAAAATACTTTCATAAAACAAATCAAAACTTTACTATATAAATGAATTTCACATAAGCATATTCCGTGGATTATCTAGATTAGTATTACGGTTACACAAGATGGAAAACATTGTTTCACATCTTTAGAGGTGAAGGGTAAAATAATCTATCAGAAGTTGAAATGAAAACAATGATTATAGATAGTGTGATGCTACCTCCTATTACTTCTTAAGATAAAGATGATTTACATATAAATATTTTACTAAAGATTAATAAATACAACTTTGTAGAGTGGAAATACTAGATGTTATCCCCGTTAGTCAATAATAAATTTAGCATCTTTTTTAGGTTAAAAGGTTTTTCTTGAATCTAAGGAGAAAATAACAATTTAAATAATTTAACTTCATTTTTAACACTAAGAAATTTTGATGGGATATGAGGATGTATATTAAATTGTTTTCATGTGTATATTTTATTAAGGAACTATAGTGAATCGTTTGCAAAAGGTAGTTCGTCTAAACATGACACTAGAATCTAAAAAAAATCAAGTCATCTAGGAATAAAATCTAAATATGATCCACAAATAGTATTAGATAAACAAAAAAAGATGGTGAATAGAAAGCACTTACACTTTGTTGTCATTAAATTTAGTTTTTTTAAAAGTAATGGGTGGGTATTGGGTGGGTTTTAAATTATTTTTAATAATTAAATTACAATCAATGGTTGAGTGCCACGTAATTAAAAATTATAATTTATTTTTTTTTAATTTTGGTCCGTTAATGGAGGGGTAAATTTGGACCCAAAGGTGGATGTGAAGGGTATTTGGGGGCCAATAGGTGGATGGAGGGTAATTGTGTACCATTTTCAATACTTCGAGGGTATTTTAGGCCCTTTTCCGATTTATCAATTGATTAAGATTTCAAACTTCCAAACATGAAATAAATATATTAAAAGATAAAAACTATGAAAAATTGTAAGAGATATTTAAAAATTATATCAAAATAAATATTTTTCGATATATAATCAAATTTTAATATAATATTTACAATTTCGGCTTGTTTTGGTATCGGGTTTGTTTATTTTTAGTTGTAACCAAAACAACCCAAATATAGTCGGGTTTTTTTTCCAACACCAAATTACCAAATGAAACAAAACCACTAATCGAGTTTTTTTGGTTTGACGCGGTTTGCGATTTTGTTCAATTTTTTGTTCGGGTTTGAACACCCCCAGGTGGTGTACTTGTGCATCTCGATAACTACAAAACACTTCTCATTTGCTGAAAGTTGGTCTAGTTTTTCAAAAATAAGACTCGATCTATTCTTGTAGCACTTATTGAAACACATATATTTGCTACCTTTTAACCTAAATCAAACATCTCAAAGTAACTAACACTATAACAATAACAGCTAACACTAGAACAATAACAACTTCTAGTTCTAATAAATAGACATATTATAAGGAGTGTTAAAGTCTTTGCCACCATTAGTTAAGTGTCATTAAATCAATTTTCGCTAAAGCCTTTAGGAACATATACAACGAGTGTTTATTACCTCTAAAAATACATATTTAAAATCAATCCTTAATTAATTTCCGCTAAAGCTCATTTTTGATGTCATGTCATCATATTCCAGAAGTCTTTTATGTGAGAATTGATAATAGGCCTACCGCCTACATTATCTGTATTGCTCAATAGTTTGTTAATATCACTCCTATTATCCAATCATCTTAGTGGTTGTTCTTAATTGTTTCTAAATTTTCCCTAGAAATATTTCGTACATTATGTAATAATTTGAGATTATCCTTTGATAAGATTTCGGAAAGATTGCTTTATGTAAAAGTGTAGCTTCAGTAGATTGTGATGGTGAAGTAGGACTTACTGCAAAAGATAAGGTAGACGTTTTTTTAGGGGTTATTGTAGGTAATGGCAGATCCAGAAATTTTATATCATGGGTGTTCAATTATGTTATGAATGAATTATTAGATGTTGTACACAAATAATAGTTTTATCACAAAAGGCAGTAGGTGCTTAAGCACCCATACTCCATTACATATGTCCGCCAATGCTACTAGGCATGTAGGTTTTTGTCTGTGTCACCTTACAATTTAAAATAGTTGTGGCGGAGTAATTTTCATCTTAATTTTTGTTTAATTTAACTATATTGTTGACATCGTTTTCTGTAATAATGAGTCCATATTAGTCTATCAATTTTTTTAAGCTCTATGCAAGGAATGTTGTAGATTGAGACCCCTTCAAGATAGCTCGGTTTTGATGACGACTTTTCTTGTAATTATGGATTTCAGAGTGAAGAAACTTACTTGCATTAGCATCGAATAAATTGAAGCTAATACTTTTATCACTTGAGCTAGCAGATATAGCTGGATGTTTTTCATAATTCCTTTTCTTTCTATAAACTAACAGCTACCATGGGTCCTTTGTTATGTCTTTCCCTGAGTCTACCGATTGTGGAATCAGGTTGCTAGATTCTTCATCTTGTGTTGGAGTGGTGCTTTGTTGTAGCACATTTGCTTATTGGACTTCCCTTTTCGCAAGTGGTATTAGTTTTTCCAAAGACACCACATTTTCTACAAAGAATATATACTATGCCCTTCATAGACAAGGCTTTGTAAGCTGAGACCTATAAAGATATCATAATTGACTGGTCATCAAATTAATACCTATACACAAATTTGTGTGTATCGTCCGCGCAATGCATAGGATGTACATTCATCATTACTAACTTCCCTAATTTATTTCCTACTTGATCCAAGATTACATGGTCGTAGAATTATGTTGTAGTTCGGGTAGTATGATCTGGAGGTAAAATAGGTTGTGAATTGTTCTTTTTCGATTTTTTTTCTTCGAATCGTGGACTTAGAAGATTCACTAGTTAAATTTTGTGTTCAGGAATAAAAAATATGATAGTGTGCAAGGTCAACTTGACATAGGAGTTTTTTATTGGTTGAGATCCAATGTAGATCTTACGTGCAGTCCCCTTGGGTTTCAAGGGTGTTGTCTCCTAGTCTTGTGAACTTTGTAGTAAATACAAGTTCTGAATATAGTTCTTATGTCTACACTCAACTTATTTTGTTTCTCTTTTCTTTTAATACCAAGTCTTACCAACAATATTCTTTCTTCTCTCTATTTTGTTTAAAGAGTAGAAACTAAGTAATATAATACTTGTTAAATGTAGAACAGAGATTGTAGCATATCTTAGACTTGTGTACATCTTCTCTTTAGCAAACGTTTGATTTTATATAGTGTTGAGATGTTCAGACTTGAATATTCTTGATGAAGAGATGGCAACCCAAGAGATTTTATCTCTGGAAAAAAAAAAGATGTAGAGGACCTTATTTTACAAGAATAAAGTTAAGGCTAATCTTGATTTTCTTTCTTGATTGCTCTGAGATCTTTATTTTATCCTTGTTGATTGATTTCTTTCCTAATGAAATAATCATTGATTCAGTACAACTAATTGTAGCCACTATGTTTGTCACGACCCGAGTCTACACCACGAACGTGGCCAGCACTAGAAGTCCATTGCTGGTCCCCAAGCGAACCGTATCCTAGCTGACTACAAGTGGAAGACTAGCTTAAGTATACAAAAGCTTAAAACTGAACATAAGTTCATGAAACTAAAATACAAACTTAAACTCAAAAGAAAACTATGAATAATTTAATATATTAAACTCGCAATAAATAGGGAACTTTAGTCATAAAAACTTTAATAAAATAAATAATACGACAGACAAATCAACTATACTGACTATCTATGAAGCCTCTAACTGATAAAGATGGAAATCATCACAAGACCCATGAAATCCTAAGTAAACTAAAAAGTAAATGAAATCCTCTGGAAGCAAGGAGGCTCACCAAAGCTAACTCGAATCTCGGATATATTCACGAATTTCCTGTTGATGATCCTCAATACCTGTGCTTGCATCATCAAAAGAGGCAGGCAAAAAATTTCTTAGTACATGGAATGTACGAGTATGTAAGGGGAATTCTAAAGTATTGAATAATCTTGATACTTTATTAAAATACAGGAACATACATACCTCTCTCAAACTTGAAACTTAAGGAATACTCAAGAATAATCAAGAATAAGATACTCTACTCAGACATTAAATATTGAACTGAAAGATATGATATTCGACTATAGATACTCAACTCAATATAAAACAATAATACACATGCTATATATAAAGAACTTTACAAAACATTAAAATCAACTTAGTTCGTTAAAGAAAATTAAATAACAAACTCAACTTTACTTATATAAGAATGTAATAATCTTTTTTTTGAGATTGTCTAACTGACAACTATCACTATGAGCCTAAATGATCATACAACATTTCACCACACGTTGTCCAAGGACCATCCTATACCTTGCCATCAATATAGGATCTTACTTAGCTTAGTGGATCCACTAGATTACCTTACGTGATCATCTGAAAAGTATGACCCATCAAATCCCATAATGGATTCATGGTTTACATAGAGACTTGAGTTAATATGAACTATCATCCCCACATTGGCGCACAATACTACTCCCAAAACATACCTTAGCTCATACTTTTAATAAAACTTCCTTCCTTTGGATTGACATAATTTATTGAACCCTTTAGCTTTTGAAAAGCTTTTTTGGAATCAATGTTCCCCTTTTAGTTCAAAACTCTTTTGGAGCTAGTAGTTTCCTTTTAACTGAAATGTGAAAGATTCATACTTAACTTGAAACTTAACTCTTGCTTTTTACTTAACTTGAAACTTAACTCTTACAAAATACTTAGTTCCCTTATACCTTTTGAGAATTTAACTCAAATCTTTACTCTTCTTAACTTAACTTTAAGTATTTAAAACAAATTGAAAACATTTGTGAAACACTTAAGGAAACATTAGAACTATACTTTTACTTGCTCTTATCTTTAGAACATTACTTTGAATTTTTCTTATCTTCTAGAATGGACTCTTAGCTTCCTTGAATTGAATTATGGATTAAAGGTTCATGATCTCATGTGGATGATTTCATGATTTTCAACTTGGAGGGTTCATGTGGAATTATGAGCATGAACTACTCAACTCGAGAACTCAAAGATACTTTGCAACCCAAGATTTTTTGACTTATAGGGTTCATGAAGAATTATGTTTATGAACAACACTACTCGACTTGAAGGTATAACTAACTAGATGGAACTCATGTATAAGAATATTCTCATTACATTACCAACTTCTTAAAGAATTTAGCTCATATTAATGATGGAACTCAACGAATTCAGAATTTAACTTAAAGGCTATCTTGAACTCTACTCTTATCTCTCTCTTGAATGTGAATTATGAATTCAAAAGTTATGTTTCATGATATGAAGGATCTAGGTGATATTTTTGGCTTATGAATACATACTCTTCACTCTTATACTCACTTACTTGATTCTTGAAACAAGTTACTAGAAGTTGTGGAAGACTCCTCAAAAGAACTCAAAGGGACTCTCTCAAAATGTTTGGAAGAACTCTCAAAACTTAATCTTGAATTTACCTTGAATTTGAATTGTGGTTTCAAGCTTATGATTGATGTTATAGATGATTTGTAAGTGTGTATAAGCAGTTTAAAGTGTTTAGAATCAAAAGGTGTGAAGACACGCATTAAAAGAGCTCAAATAGAGCAACTTGGGAAAAACAGGAGGGGGAAGGTGACCTTGGGGATATGAGTGGCGCGGGTGATAGCCCTGTAGGACAGAGAAGGGTTTGGGGCGCTCTAGCAGGCGTACGGCGCCAGGCCCCAACCCAGAAAATCTGTCGAACACTTTTGCTCGTTTTCTCACCCTAACTCGCCTAACATTGAGCGGTTTCTTCCCCAATCACATGGATTCGATTACTTAACCTAATTACACTATATTCTACTAAAACACACTCAACTTACCAAATTTCATCACAATAATTCATCAAAAACCCAAACACAACAAGATTTAGAATGAACCTCAAGAACACCTATCAAGAACTCATCAAGAACTCAAATCTTTAAACTTTAACCATGAGATTTCGCAGAAAAATAACATGATTGGCATGTGGGTGAAATAATCCAAAACTATGGAAGCTTATATACCTATTAGGGATTAGACCCATGGCAAAAATCCGCAATTAAGCTCAAGATTGTCGATTAACGCCTTTATACTTTCATCTTTTCTCCTCTTTTCTCTTCTTGCGTCTTCTTGAAATATCAACTAGTACCCTAGGTGTATATTAGGATTTTAAAACTGAATCTAAAAGGATTAGAACCTAAAATATTACTAAAAAAGAATTAAATCTTATTGGGTAAGCAAAGGACCAAATTACCCTTCATATTTTTAGCTAACTTCCTTAACTAGACAACCTTAGTTCAAAAGGTCATATCTCACCATTATAACTCGAAACCTAGCAAACTCGGCAGATTGGGAAGATAATTCAAATATATTTCCTATGGTATCTTGTAGCAGACCTAACTCATCATGTGATTGGAGTTATGGTCGTTTGAAGTTAATCCAAAACTCATACTTAGGTTAACTTGCAAAATTTTAAATTTTGCTATTTCCAGTTAAATTCTCTTTTAGAAATCAAGGTTCTAAACCTAGTGAACTGAATTTAATGACTATGAAATTTTGAATTCCTAAGTGAAATATCTCTCATTACGATTAACGACTAAAGTCTTAGTTCGAAAAAATTTCTGGGGTGTTACAATATCTCCCTTAGGTCAAATATGCCTCTTTATTATTGTCATATTTTTGTTTATTTAACTATTCATATTTGTAATATTATCATGGAGTATACTACAGACTCAGTGTACAATTTTTTTTTATTCGAATTACACATTCAAGTGTACGTGGTTGCGCAAGTAATATGTTGACCCTAACAGAGTCGGATTATCGAACAAAAAGGAATTGTCAATTAATTATTCTTACTATATTATATTAGTTCTAATTATTTATTTAAGAGACGCTTGTCCGCAATGCCCACAATAATTTGTGTTCATTATTATCTTTTTATCTGCATTTTTTTTCTTCACATCTTTATGTATCTAGGTGGAAACACAATTTCATCTAAAACATTGTCTAGAACAGACCATTCCTCATTATCAAAAATTAAAACCATTTAAACCTCATAGGATTTTGCTAATGCATCAAGCTTGTAGTAATAAGAAAAATAGGGATGCATATATGTAATATTCCTACCTTTTAAAACAACAATTGTGTGTGCGCAAGGTATATCGTCTAGTTGAAATATTCCACAAGTACATACTTTCCTCTCAAGAAAAATAATGTATCTTCTTCGAGATTCATATATTGAGAAAATAAATTAAGCTGATGCAACAATCTACTAACAATAAAAAGTTATTGATACGTTACATGAAATGCCACTATTTTCTATATTTTCCAAGTAATGTTGATCAAACAACCAAATGATACACCATATAAATGCATAAGATATATAGTTATGTATCTTTATACATACCCTCATCTTTGAAGCTTTAGGTGCATTTACAATCAATACCTCCTAAAAAAATTTCCCAATGTATCCTTTCTATGTGAGGATATTTTTATATTTTACTGTTTCAAGAACTAAATAGAATTCTAGCCACTTAAAAATATTAATATAGAGAACTGGAGTGCCTCAACAAGGCAGTCATTGATACATTCTGTGATGTTCGAAGTCATCATTCTACTCAATTAACTGTTAAATGAACTCTTGACCACTTCTCATACCTAGAATCCTCAAGGTACTCCTTAACTCTATGATCAACCTTTTCCACCTTAGCCATTAATTTATTAAGATCCTCCTTTCGATAAGTCTTAGTCATATAGTAGAATATAGGGTGGTTCTAGATCCTCTGAAGTTTGTACGGACATTCTTCTAAAGATGTCACATGCATGTATAATGAGTACATTTGAAAACACAATGCTTACACTCTTCATAATAATTTAACTTATATCTAATACAACATATACTTTTTCACGCTCACCAAATATATTTTTGAATTGGAAACCATGTCCATGAACATTCATTTTCTATGTGTACGACTCCATCTATCAATGACAATATGAAATCAATCAAATCAACCACACATGAATTTTGTTTGATATAATAGTAATACTTTTTATCAATTATTATAAAAAAAGAAGCAACTTCACCGTTAGAAAAACACATACCTGCCATCCAGTGTGAATGCTCATAAAAATGTCCTTTTGTAAGCTCCACTAAAATGTGCACCGTCGACAATAACTACCAAGCTACTGAATTCTTGTTTCTCCGACTTGTGCATCATTATATATGATTTGAGATACACAATATTTGGCATGTATATGTATCTTGATATCTGCCGATATCTATCTGATGGTTTTCCCCTTATCATTTATTATTTATGTTCATTAGTACGTCATGCTTGCTAGTAAGACATATCGATTACCATTGAATTCGATAACATCCCCAATAACATCTTTCAGAGTATGAATTCTCTTATGGTTGACCAATTTAGGAAGAGTCACACCACTAACAAACCCATTTTTTTTGGAGTTTGGTTAGGATCTAATTAGCAATGGATGCATATGTTCACTATTGAAGTATCTCACTTCAAATTCATCTGATTATTTTCCTACTCAAAGCCTTCATACTCTATCCACATTTATTCGAAAAGCACACTGACAAATAATTGTACAATTGTTTTGATCATATTAATGCATACACCAGATACATTTGAATATATAATGCTACAATGATTCACAATATCTAAAAAATTATATGTATTAATGTATCATCCATATTAGTGATCACTATAACTATTTGATACATCTTAATTATTACATTGTTACATGTATCATATTCACATCACTAGTCTGATACATGTTATAAAACTCAGTAATACCCTTACATTAGAGATACAAAAATGTATCATGTATCATTTCCTACTCATTTGTTGTATGTATGACTTACAATCCATTATATTTATTTACTACCTCTGCATGCATAAGAGATAGATACACATTTACTCATAATGATTCATATCATACTACCAAAAAAATTGTAGGGATACCGAATACAAAATTAAGTTTACACTATTAAGAATTTAAAACTAATTTATATCATGAATATCGTATCAATATCTAATAATCATTAAAAACAAAAACAACTATCACCATCATACATTTGTTAATAATAATATTGTAACATAAATATTAGAAACTAGAAAAGCAAATACTCTCAAACTATTTTCTATCAGATCTTTTTATTTTAAAATTTAAATTGTGCTATATTTTATATTTATTCATTACAGCTATGAGCGTTGCTTTATTCTTATACAATTGACTTGTCTTCACCTATGTATTCTTTGAATCACTTATTTATAATGCGATTTAAAATTTTTGGAATATAATATGAATTACAAATTCTTGATTTAACGACAACAAGAGCTTAGGATGCCATTTTTGTAACTTTGATACATTTAGTTTCTCCCGATGTAGCATCAAAGTTTTGTATCTCTCCACAATTCTTCTGTATTATATCAACACATAAGGAATACATTGCAAATCCAAACTCAATTTTTTAACCTCCAAATATATTTTACACCCATATAGTTCTTAATTTTCAATGGAGATGAGTTTCCTTCTATGATGTATTTGATTTCCAAGTTTTCCTAATCTCATTGATCTCGAATTTGGCTGACATGGTGGCGTTGAAATTCACAAATGATATCAGTTGTCCAACAACAATTCCATCACATTTTTAACCTTCACAACTCACATCGCTTACCCAAATTCTTGAATATATCAACAAAATCAATACATTCATATTGTATCAACCAATTTTGTCGAGTAATTTGAATTTTTCACTATCTAGGCAGCAATGATGACTTGAATGAGATGACAGAAAATTGAACTTTAAAATTTGTGAATTGTGGAAATTAAAAAAAAATTTGTGTTTGTTTTCCTTATTAAATGCAACAGCCAACATTCATGATGTATCACACCCAATGTATCCAGACAAAACTTAAGTATTTGAATGACTTTTGTTTCAAGAATTTTTTGTAAAATATTAAAGAGTAGGATAGGACAACATCATCCTGGTGACATGACACCACCACAAGCCAGAATTCTCTTTAAAAAAATTATTCCCACAAATAGCCTTCCCCTACATTAGTCGTATACATTCCACCTTCCTCTTACGAATTATGCCTCCAAAAAATATTCCTCCTTCACTTGTTGTAACTCCTCCTTCGTGCGTACAACCTCCCATTACTTCTAACAGTAGTTATCTTTCTCCCATGTTGCCTTAAACACACTGATCACTACTACCAACATCCAACAAACATCCGCGACCTATCATTGTGCTCTTAACCTACACTCTTCAAATGAAGCCTTACATTATTTATTTATTGTCTAACCCTCACACCCTGCGCCTTAATTCCCAATTACCCGTTAAAGGTGCATTAGCGTTGTATCTCCCTCACCAACCTCGATCAAAGTGCCTCGAACGTAGACCAGATTTTGCACAGACCAGAAAAGATGCAAAAAAAATTTCCTATTTACGCGATCTATATTTGTACATAAATAACACTACCCATCTACATCAAAACTCAAAACAGAAATGGAATCAACAGTCATCACGTTCTCAGTTCTTGTGACCTATTGTTGAAGATGTGAAACCCATGCGTTCCCACGCCCTCATGTCCTACCGAATTTTCTTGCCGTGAATTTAAATCCGTTGAACACGCCACTGGAAAATCCTCCAGACTTTCTAGGTATTTTACTTTATCAATCTATATTATTCTATCGAGAATTATGGTGCCCTTTCATTGAAGCCATACAAAAACCTCGCTGCAAAT
The DNA here is from genome assembly GCF_001406875.1 of Solanum pennellii. Classification (NCBI taxonomy): domain Eukaryota; kingdom Viridiplantae; phylum Streptophyta; class Magnoliopsida; order Solanales; family Solanaceae; genus Solanum; species Solanum pennellii. The sequence continues at coordinate 56,474,905 of NC_028640.1, forward strand.
TCCTAATAAATATCTCAATTTCTTCATAATATCCCAGTTTTCCACATTTTCATCCCTTAAATGCCTGTTCAACCGACTCATATAGAAGTTAGGCAACTCACCTTTTATATTACTACTTTTAATGTCTTTTTTATATTTATCCTTTAACAAAACCTCGCCTTTTGAATTGCTAACCCAATTACAGTCGATACACATGGAGATTGAGATTGAGATGATAATGAGGAAAATGATGGAGAGTCATGAAAACAAAATACAATTCACCAATGCAGGCTTCTATTTGAGGAAAAAGATTCATAAAAAATAGAATTTACCTAGGATCCTCCACTTGCCATCCACAGTCACTAATAGTGCCGACAAAATTAGCCTATATTTTGGTGACTCGCCCAACCCGCTCATATTTTTATGTGTTGGGTGAGTGACTTTTTACATGGGTAATATATGAGTTGATACCCGTATTTGACACAAAAAAATATGGGTAAAATATGGATTACTCAAATGGGTTAAACTTCTAAACTTTTATTCATTAAAAATTCATGATTTCACTAAAAATAGTGCAACTTCTTTTCCTTTATGTTATTCTATAGAACTAACTATTCTTCTCTATAATTGAAAAGGTGAAGTCTTTGACCCTCCAAAAGATATATAATTCAAATGTACATTCCTTTTGTTAATTATTATTATATTTGTTTATATTTATATAGGATAATCAATAATAGTGTAAATAAGAAATCATGTAGTAGTGTTGACATTGCTTAGAGTGCATTAAGTATGTTTAGTCCTAAAATGCAAATATTCATTTACTTTGACACTAAATATATGTTCATCTTGTTATTAAAAAAATTTATTTTATATTGAAACATTGTAGGATTTTTTTTTAATTTTTACGATACAGTAAAGCTAAATGAAAAATGTTCAACATTTTTCATCTAAAAAAAGACTAAAATATCTTGTCCATATTGATTTCTTAAGTCAAGTACTATTTATACATGAAAATATGGGTAAACTGGTATTTAACCCAACACATTTATTAACTAGTCAATTTTTACCAATATCAAATATGGGCATGTTCAATTCTTACCCATTTTTATGTTTACCGATTTTCAACCCGCCCATATTTGACCCAACCTGCCGATTTGCCACCACTACTCTCTTAGGATCATCCTGGTAACTTGCATTCCCACTTGCATACAGTTCGCTTTACTACTAATCCATGAAAGTACCTCATTACCCTTTAATCCGACCTCTACCATCTTCCTATTGATCGTCCTATATGTGTTTTTAAAATTAATAAAAAAAAATGTCGCACCACTATTTTTACATGACACTCGTTTCTTTCTAATATATGTTACACTTTTTCAAACTCAATAATTTTCCTTCTGAAGCTTTGGCACAACACTCTCACTTTTTCATCTTCCACCCCTCTCAATAAATTTTCAACTTCTTATTCGATCCCAACATACCTTTATGAATAATATTTTTTTCCTTCCTGTTACTTTCGCCATCTCCTTATTACCTTCATACAAACTACCGCAACAACAAACAACCTAAAACGCCTACTTCTGATTCACATTGGAAGCCCCAATGCTGCTGTGAAATAATAGTGCTGTAGGATTTTCTCTTTTTGAAAATCCTGTTAATGTAAAACTACATGTATTCCATGTTGTTGCATTATGTTCAACTTTGTTTAATGCAGTTCCTCTCTTAAACAAACTTTTACATCGGTACAATTAATTTCAAAAGTTCTCCTCTACTTGCTTAGAAGTTGTGTGTGTTGTCACCTCAAATCCCTATGCACTATCCAATTCTTCTACTTTATACAACTTTACCAGGAATCTAAAATTAAAATAATCACAGAGCTCAGCCTGGACACATAAAATATTAAAGTATGGTTATTCTATACCCTTTTTTTTAGTTTAATACACAAAAAAGACGTACAGAGTGGCACAGTTGACACTTCTTTTTTAAAGATGTCCTTTGTGTGTATGTGTGTATGCTTGTAACTCTATGTATGGAATACATTCATGTATGTATATTGCAGTTTCCCCTTATCCTAGATAAGGACCAATCAATTAATTCCAAAAAATGCCCCCTAGTGCCTTAGAAGTTGACCATTATGCCATCCAAGATCCCCGTGCGCTATCCAGGTATGATGATTTGTGAAATTTAACTTAAATTTTAGTACTTTACTGCCTATGAGGTTGTGAACTGGAATAGAAAATGTCCATGAAGCACTATGTTACGCTATGAAAATCAAGAAGAGCCAAGGACAAACTCTTCAGCGAGTGGGACTGTATCTTCCATAAAAGTTATTTATCCATGGAAAATTATATGTTGCATATCTTGAGTAACAACAAGAAAACAATCATCAACCCTCCACATAGACGAAGAGGCAAAAGCCCCGAAAAATTACTTAAAATGTTACGAACAAAAAATCTTCGAGAATGTACTCCCAACAGTTATAGAAAAAGATGTGGTATTTCATAAACATTTCAAATTAGTTTTGTTATTTAAAAATAGTCTTACAAGTCATAAATTGAAATTTATCATATCTCAATGTTGTACATTTAGATAACTTACCACACAAATGAGGCTTCATGATGGAGATGCAATGTCAAAGTCGATGAACACAACAAAATCTTTAGTTCTATATAACATAATCAATCATTCAATTGATTTCACTAATACAGTACATACAGTGTAGGTAAGTCCTTTGTACAAACGAAATCTCAAAAACAGATAGAAGCACAAACCTACCTGATACACATGGGTAAACTTAATGAGGATGATAACGTTTAGGCATAAATCCGTGGGCATTGAGGACACTTGGAATATCTCTGCTTGATAACTCTATTTTGGTATTTTAGAGTTGTGGAAGGCTATAATTTCCAAAAAAAATTCAATAACTAAAACAATGGGTATATGCACATAGGGGTTAACATATAAGTTGATAAAACCATGAAAAATTGGGAACGGATCATGCTAAATGCTTTTGTTTACAACGCAAGAACATATCGTAGATATAATAATAGAAATTCCTTTAGTACTTCTTGGTGTCTTTTTTATTTTTATGGAGTGAAAATGTTGTGAAATATTTAGATTGTAGAAAACAATTTCTCTGTAAATACGACTAAGTTAACTTCAGATGAATGGATATACATTGTTTTATTCAAGAAAAATATTTCTTTTAAGACTTGTTTAGGGTCGCCATTTATTTTATAAAAAAAAATGAATACCAATTTTCAAAGGCTAAAAATTGTAAATAGACTGAAAATCCTTAAAGGTTGTTCGGGGGTTCATATTAACGCCTTAGGAATATTTTGAAAGCACCTAAGACACTCACTTACTTGCGATTATCTAACAATTAAAGTGTTTGGCTAAAATGTTTAACTCGATTCAATTTTATTCGAAATCCTTAAAAAATGTGAAATATGCGAAATTTAATTTTTAAAGTCTCTTTAGGGTCGATAAATTTAATTTAAATAGTTAAAACATAACGGCGTCTTGCTGAGATTTGGAATTTTACGAACCTAAGAGTAATGACAATTAATAACAACTAAATGAGCGATAAGTAAAAGAGATAGAGAGAGTTGGATCAAAATCCAATGTTTGTCAGTCTGGACCTGTATATGAACCTATTTCGTTTTGGGACTTTTGGCCCATTTCAACAGCACCTGTCCAAAACTAACAAGATAATTGTCACGACTAAAATCTAGACCCTAGACGAGACCGGCGGCCTTGACCTCTCATAGGTCGCAAACAAGCCTACTACGTCATTCTTACATTACATAGGTTAATTTTAGCGGAAAATTTAAAAGTTTTTGATTCTTTAATTATACTTGATAAACATTCTTAATATATATGAAAATCGTTCATCATCAACCATCTAACAATTAAGATATAAGCAACTGAAAGAAATAATTCATTAAGTATTAATTGTATATCAGCCAAAATAGCACTAATACAAAGTCTGAACCAAAACAGGAAAGAAACGCTAGTGGAACATGCTCCACTAGCTCAACTCTAAAACTACGCTAGAATGTAAAACAGTAGCATCCTCGAAAGCATGAGGACCTACCAAACTTTAGATGAATGCGGATGTACAGATAGCTGCAACAACGAACCTGTAGCTCTACCGCCCACCTGTGCCTGCACCTAAAAGTAGATATTTGTATGGAATTACTACACACTTGTACTAAGTATGGGTATATGAAAGCACACACCAGGGACATGCATGAGGAAGAATAGATCTTTCCTAACAACATGATTTTTGGAAGTCAAGTCAATGGACTTGCTAAATTGAGATTGAGAAAGTTATGCCATGAGAGTGACATGCATCATTATAATTATTGTATGACACACAACACTTAACATATTCATATAGCACATAACATATAACACATAGTTTCTTTCACATTATTCATTCATATTCCATGAGAACTTGTTATCATGGACTTGACCTTAAGACTTTCCAAAAAGAGGGTTCAACATATCGGACCTGAACTAGGGAGTCTTCTTTAGCAAACACTGAGTATGCCTCATTCATTCATACGTGGCTCATTCAATTCGTTCATAGGCCACTGTGAACCCCAGCTATACCAAGGGTGTAGTTTAAGACTTTCATCGGGTTTGCTGTGCAATGATCCGGAATCACCTAATGTCATTACCTGAATCTAGCTCACCTCTTGATTATCCTATCCTAACAATTTCGGTATCATTCATTTCTTTATATGATTCATTTGAGGGTGGCCTCATTCATTCATTGGGAACTTTAACTTTATCCAACATAGATCATGTGAGCATCATGAAATCTAGTGTCTCCCTCACACCGAAAAGAGGTGGAATCACCAGCTAAATCAATTCAATAACATGCTAGAGTTTATAGGAATTTAAACCCTCCAGATCCCTATAGTTGAAATATAGGTTCAAAGACTAGGAGATGTATGGAGACCTATACCCAGCAAGCCGGACAGTCTCATCTAAAGAGAATTACGTGAACCTCCACCCTTCCCGAAAGAAGGCATCTTCGCTCATAGCTAGCCTATCGGTGCTCGGTATAAAGTTCCATTACATTCAATTCATTCATAATGGAAGTCGTCTTCTAGTATGAGGACATCATAGCTCAATAGATTATTTCTCATCTCATCATTAGTATTAAGTGTTTTAAACTCAATATATTAATTAGAGTGTTCAGAGAGACAAATCTCTTCATTATCTTACACTCTCCTTGGTGAGTACGTATTGGTAACATTTGCGTAGGGTCATTTGAGATTGTTCTCATCATACACATTAGCCTCACATCATGATTGTCACCACATTCTTCATTATTAGCACCTTTATTTTTCCAAGTTACTCACCTCTTATTACGTGAATGTTCATTTCTTCATTTCATTACGTATATTTTAGGTTCACTTATTTTTGAGCGTATGTTAAACGTATTTGTCTATACATACAAACCATGGGGCTTCAGTTATAGCTCGTTGAGTGATTCTTATTTTCCTAAAATTATACATTACAAGACTTATGTATCTTGTATATATGCGAAAACCTTGATTTTTGATCTAAGTAGATGGCATTATTCTTGAATATTTTACTCACGTATGACTTATGTATCATTACGGAGGTTTGGGTACGGGAACCCAACTCTTGAATCACTTGGATATCATTTATATTTTTCATTTATTTTATTTCTAATATTTATAACATTAGAACTCTAAATTAAATATCAACATCTTCATGAAATAATTAATTTTCTATTATAATTAGAATTTAACTTAAATATCAACATCTTCATGAAATAATAAATTTTCTATTTTAATTAAATTTCTAACTTAAATCTCAACATTTACATGAAAGAATGAATATTCTAAATTAAATCTCCATATGTACATGACAGAATTAATTTTCTATTTTAATTAGAATTCTAATTTAAATCTCAATAATCACATGAAGGGATAAATTTTCTATTTTAATTTTTACTATTAATTAACTGAAAGGTTGGAGGTTCGAGCCCCAACACCCTCTTTGTTTTTTAGAATTTAATTTGTTACAACAGGGAGGTTGTGGATTCGAACCCCCAAAGCCCCCTTGTTTTCTTTTAATTTTCCCTGAAGAGGAGGAGGCTGTGAGGTGGCGGGTTCGAACCTCCACAGTCTCACCTTTATTTACTTAATATTTTGCCCCCCCCCCTTCATCGCTGAGGTCGTGGGTTCGATCCCCACGCCTCGCATCCTCTTTTTTTTCGTGTACTGCGGGTCGTGGGTTCGATTCCCGCCCCCAGCCCCTTTTTCGTTCTTTTTCGCGAACTGGGGGTCGTGGGTTTGATCCCCGCCCCCAGCCCCTTTTTTTTCTCTTTTTCCCTCTTCTTCGTGTGAACTAGGAGGTCGTGGGTTCGAATCCCACGCCTCCCTTCTATTCACCTATTTATATGTTTTCCTCCTTCCTCTTCCAACACCCAATTTCGAATCCCCCCAGCCCCCCCCCCCTTTTTTTGTGCATGTGTGTGTGTCTCGCGAGAGCAGCGAAGGGGTTCGATTCCCCTTAGCCCCTTACGTTTTTTTTGTTTTTTTTTCAGTTTCTTTCACAAGTGAGGTCTTGGGTTCGATTCCCATTCACCTCACTTAATTTATTTTATTTTAAAAACTCGGAATATGAAACTTTTGAAGGATACAACAATCTGGAAATTTTTGTCCTTCTCCAACCATTTTAAGGAGCATTTTTTCATATGTTTAAATAGCTATAAGATGGTTACTCAATTCACTATACTTCATCATAATGAACATCACATTATACACCCATTATACATATAAAATACACAATGAATACACAACTTATACACCCCAAAACAGTGACTAAAACGCTGCCCTATACACACCTATACATCAATTTTTCCGGTCATATTTTGATGATCATTATCGTGATTTCCCGCACATAAAAACATTCGTATTTAATTTAAACACATCATTCATGCAAAAATCTAGCAGGACAACATACCCATCCTACAAATTCGTTAGGGAGCTAAGGACAAGGACATACGAACGGGGAACAACCTTAGTTTCAAGAGTTTAAGAAACAATCGAAAGAAAGTACTCTTGGAGAAAGAATTCCACGAGAGAAACCCATACCTTTATTGATGTTCAAACGAAGAATTTTCTACCAAAAACTCTCTCCAAAATTCCGTCCAAGTCACCTCAACGTCCACACCACTCAACGAACAACTTCTCTTCCGCTTAATATTTTTGGTTGCTTTGTTTTTTTAAAAAAAAAATTCATGTGAGTTCTTCAAGCGTGAAGAACTGTTGAATTTTTGAAGAATAACGTGAGAAAGATGGAGAACGTGAGAGAAAGAGTTAAGAAGCGTGAGAGAGAGAGAGAATTATTAGGATTAGGAGACTAATTCAAGACTTAGTCAAATAGATTGAAATTAAATTAATACAAATCTGGTTTATTTTAATTAATATGCAAAAGGACTATTATGCCCTTAAAATTTTAGATTTTTAATTAATAATTAAATTCCCTTAAGTACCTATGTATTCTTATTTATTTTTTCCTCTTTTTTTTTTTTTGATCGTTACATTATACCCCCCGTAGGAACATTCGTCCCCGAATGACACTACCATTACACATCGTAATGCCAATCAGATCATAACTTAATCACTATGTACAATCAGCCAATAGCAACAAAATACGAAGAGATAGGGAACTATAGCCTTACGAGTAGGAAGTCTAACCTCGAGAGTTTAAAAGATGGGGATATCAGAATCTCATGTCAGCCTCAGCCTCCCACGTAGCACCCTCCACAAGATGATTTCTCCACAATACCTTCACTGTGGCAATCTCCTTGTTCCTCAGCCGCTTGACCAGTCTGTCTAAGATCTGAATAGGTACCTCCTCATAGGAAAAGTCTTCACCAACCCCCAAACCTTCAACAGGTAGGATTGATGCTGGATCACCTAGGCACTTCTTCAACATAGAGACATGAAAGACTGGATGAACAAAAGCTAACTCCGCAGGCAATGCTAACTCATAAGACACATAACCCACACGCTCTATGATCGCATATGGCCCCATATACCTCGGACTGAGCTTCCCTTTTCTACCAAATCTCATCACCCCTTTCATATGCGATATCTTCAGGTAAACCTAGTCACCAACGTTAAATTCTAAGGGCCGCTTTCTGTTGTCTGCATAGGATTTCTGTCGGCTATAAGCAGTAGCCAACCTGTCCCTAATCATTCTAACTTTGTCCAAGGACTCATGCAGGATCTCTAGACCCAAGATGGATGACTGTCCAACCTCGAACCACCCAACTGGAGATCTACACATCCTACCATATAATGCCTCAAACAGTGCCATCCCAATGCTGGAGTGACAACTATTATTATACGAGAACTCTATCAAAGGTAGATGGTCATCCCAGTTACCTCTAAAGTCAACCACACATGCTCTCAACATGTCCTCCAATGTCTAAATGGTGCGCTCTGCCTGCCCATCTGTCTAAGGATGAAAGGCGGTGCTAAGTTTCACCTGCGTGCCTAAGCTTTTCTGCAAAGATCTCAGAAAATGGGAAGTAAACTGAGCTCCTCTATCTGAAATGATAGACAAAGGAAACCCATGCCATCTCACAATCTCATCAATGTAGAGTCTAGCGTAATCCTCGGCCTTATAAGTAGACTTCATAGGGATAAAGTGCGCAGACTTAGTCAATCTGTCCACAATAACCCATATGGAGTCATGCTGCCTCCTAGTCCTCGGAAGACTAACCACGAAGTCCATATTAATGGCCTCCCATTTCCAAGTCGGAACCTCAATAATCTGAGTCAGACCACCAGGCTTAAGATGCTCTGCCTTAGCCTGCTGACAATTAGGACACTTAGCCACATAGTCTGTAGTATCCTTCTTCATGCCATCCAACCAATAAATATGCCTAAGATCATGATACATTTTGGTGGAACCTGGATGAATGGAATACACACAACCGGTTCTAGTATCTAAGTATGCCATCATCTCCCAAAGCAAATGAATCGTTCATTTTTTACAACACTGAGTCCTTCATCTCCATCAACACAGGATCAAGATGCTGACCCTTTTTGACATCCACTATCAGGGATGATTCAAGACTAGGGTGAACTGAAACACCTCCACTAGTAGAGTCAACAAACCGCACACCCAGTCTGGCCAGTCTGTGTACCTCTTTCACTAGCTCTTTTTTCTCATTCTCAACATGGGTTGTACTCCCCAAGCTAATCCTGCTCAAAGCATCATCCACAACATTAGCCTTACCTGGATGGTAGTGCACAATCATGTCATAATCCTTTAACAGCTCCAACCATCTGCGTTGACGTAGATTCAACTCCCTCTGTGTGAACACGTACTGGAGACTCTTATGATCCGTGAACACATCCACATGTACTCCATACAGATAATGCCTCCACAGATTTAATGCAAACACCACAGCTGCCAACTCCAAGTCATGAGTGGGATAATTCTTTTCATGAACCTTGAGCTGTCTGGAAGCATAGGCTATCACCTTACAATCCTGCATAAGAACACATCCCAAACCAACCCTAGATGTATCACAATAGACAGTGTAATTCTCGCCACTCTTAGGAAGAGTAAGAACCATGGCTGAAGTGAGTCTGTCCTTGAGCTACTGGAAACTCTTCTCACAAGTCTCCGTCCATTCAAACATGGATTTCATCTTTGTCAAGGGTGTAAGTGGGGCACCAATGGAAGAAAAGCCCTCCAAAAACATCTGGTAGTGACCAGCGAATCCCAGCAAGCTACGGATATCGGTGGGAGTAAGAGGTTTGGCCAGTTCTGAACAGCTTCAGTCTTTCTGGGGTCCACTCCTACACCCTGATCGGACACAACATGGCCCAGGAAGGTCAGTGATCTCAGCCAGAATTCACACTTGTTGAACTTGGCATACAACTGATGTTGTCTAAGTACCTGCAAGGTTAGTCTCAAATGTTGTTGATACTCTTCCTTGGTTTTAGAGTAGATGAGAATGTCAACAATGAATACTATGACGAAAGAGTCAAGGTACTCATGGAAGACTCTGTTCATGAGATCCATAAATGTAGCAGGTGCATTCGTGACACTGAATGACATAACCAAGAACTCATAATGACCATAACGGGTACGAAAAGCTGTTTTTGGGACATCCCCATCCCTAACCCTAAGGTGATGATACCCTGAACGAAGATCAATCTTAGAGAAGAAACTAGACCCTTGGAGTTGATCGAACAAATCATCAATTCTGGAAAGTGGATACTTATTCTTTATAGTGACTTTGTTGACCTGCCGATAATAGATACACATTCTAAGGGTCCCATCTTTCTTCTTTATAAACAACATTGGAGCGCCCCAAGGGGATACGCTCGGCTGAATGAAACCCTTATCAGTGAGATCTTTTAACTACAACGTCAACTCTTTGAGTTCTGCTGGAACCATTCTATAAGGAGGAATTGAGATTTGTTTAATATCAGGTTCTACGTCGATACCAAAGTCAATCTCTCGAAGGGGAGGGACTCCACGAAAATCTTCAGGATACACATCTAGGAATTCATTTACTACAGGCACCGATCAAGGGGTTTGGACGATTAAGATCGTACCCCTCCCAGACTAACTCTTCTTCATTAGGGAAGCGAAACCTCACCACTATACTACCACAGTCCAAGCAAGCATAAAAGTTTTGAAGCAAGTCCATGCTAAGAATAATATTGAAATCATGCAAGGGTAACTCAATCAAGTTTGCACACATAGTCTTGCCACTCACAACTACTGGGAAATTCGTGTATACCCTATCAGTTCTTACATTTTCTCCTAAAGGCGTACTAACCACTACAGGATCATGCAGAAGTAGAGGTAGTATTTCAAAAGTAAGGGCAAGCAGGGGAGTCACAAAGGAAAGCATAGACCCTGGATAAAGTATATCATAAATTAAAGTTGAGAATATTTGAAGCATAATTGTGACCACATCACCGGACTTCTCTTGCTCATCCCTGCCTTTCAGGGCATATAATCTATTCCTCTTGAGAGGCTCGGCTGTTGCTGCACTCTTAGGGGTAGTCCTAGGCTGGGCATTACCTCCAGCCTGACCTCCGCACTGGGACAGTGTCTGACAATGTGTCAACTCTTACCACAATCGAAGCAGACATTAGTGCCCTGTCTGTATTCTCCATTGTGAGATCGATCACACTTAGCAAAAGTCTTCTTTGGACACTGCATCTCCCCTCCATTGCCCCCCTTGGGTTCGGGTCTGCCTCCTCTAGGTGATGTATTTCTTTGAGGGTTAGAATTCCCAGAACTCTGTTGCCCCTTTTTGAATTTGGGCTGCTCACGAACGCCAAAATTATTTCTATGGCCTCCATGGCTGGGACCCGCCTGATCTTGAGGCCTAGGACTCCTAATATCACGTACAACTCTCCTCTTTCGGCTGTCCTCTACCTGCTGGACATGCACCATTAACCTAGAAAGGTCCATATTATCATGGAGCATCGCAGACTCACACTCCTCCTCCAGGTCTCCGTTGATTCCTATGAGGAACCTGCTCATCTCATCCCTGCTGTTCGAAACCAAAGAAGTAGCATACCTGGATAATTTCAACAAATCTAAGTACTCTCCTCATTATTGTTATTAAATATTAAGGTAAGTAACATGCCTTGATAGCTTCACAAACATCAGTGAATTATCCCTGACCGTCATAGATCCTTGTTTTAGGTTGATGAACTCCTAAACCTTTGCCTCGTTCGTCTCTTTGGGGAAGAACCTTTCCAAAAATGTTGTCTTGAACAGCTCCCATGTGACTGGCACTCCACCTAGGACACGGCTATCTTGCCACATTTTACACCAAGTCTGTGCAACATCCTTGAGATGGTACGAAGCCAGCTCAGCCTTCTCAATATCAGTGGCCCCCATGGCCACTAGGATCTTATGGAACTCGTCTATAAATTCCTGAGGATCTTCTGAAGTCTTAGCCCCTGTGAATATAGGAGGATTCATCCTCGTGAAATCTCGCAGTCTGTCAGCCATGCTGCGAACCGGTGGATTTTCCCTCTGAACATCATGCAGATTGACTTGGGAAGTCATTGTCTGGGCATGATTTGTGATGGCCTGTGCTATCTGGGATAGAGATGCCCTCACCTCCATATCAGTTAACCCAACAGGGTTAACTGGCATGGCCACTCCTTAAGTTGGAGCCTGGGTGGATTCTGATTACCCCTAGCTGCTGCTGCTCCTGTCCTCAGACACTTAGTTGTCTAAGTGTTTATTCTCTGAAAATAACAAGGATTGATGTCAGACACGTTCATAACCCCAGAATTCAGACATTAGGAAAAGCACAATAAGTCCAGAAGAAGGGAAGTTTTTCCTACGCATCAAGCAGTCTCTAATGTAGGATAGTGGTGCACTTCACTACCATGACTTGGAAACTACTCAATGTGGTTGATGTGAACTCATTATTCTAGGAATTTAACCTAGGGCTCTGATACGAACTTTGTCACGACTGGAATCTAGAACCTAGACGAGACTGGCGTCATTGACCTCTCAGAGGTCGCAAACAAGTCTACTTACGTCATTCTTACTTTACATAGGTTAATTTTAGCGGAAAAATTAAAATTTTTTGTTTCTTTAATTATACTTGCTAAACATTCTTAATATATATCCTAATCGTTCATCATCAACAATCTAACAATTAAGAGATAGGAAACTTAAAGAAATAATTCATTAAGTATTAATTGTATATCGGCCAAAATAGCACCAATACAAATTCTGAACCAAAACAGGAACGAAACACTAGTGAAACATGCTCCACTAGCTCAACTCTAAAACTAGGCTAGAATGTAAAACAATAGCATCCTCGAAAGCATGAGGACCTACCAAACTCCGGAGGATGTTGACGTCCGGATAGCTGCAACAACGAACCAGTAGCTCTACCGTTCACCTGTGCCAGCACCCAAAAGTAGATATTTGTATGGAATTAGTACACACTTGTACTAAGTATGGGTATATGCAAGCATACACCAGGGACATGCATGAGGAAGAATAGCTCTTTCCTAACAACATGATTTTTGGATGTCAAGTCAGTGGACTTGCTAAATTGAGATTGGGAATGTTATGCCATGAGAGTGACATGCATCATTATAATTATCGTATGACACACAACACATAACATGTATGACACACAACACATAACATCTTCATATAGCACATAACATATAACACATGGTTTCTTTCACATTATTCATTCATATTCCATGAGACCTTGTTATCATGGACTTGACCTTAAGACTTTCCAAAATGAGGGCTCAACATATGGGACCTCAAGTAGGGAGTCTTCTTTAGCAAACACAGAGTCTACTTCATTCATTCATACATGCCTCATTCAATTCATTCATAGGCCAGTGTGAACACCAGCTATACCAAGGGTGTAGTTTAAGACTTTCATCGGGTTTGCTATTCAATAATCTGGAATAACCTAATGTCATTACATGAATCTGGCTCACCTCTTGATTATCCTATCCTAACACCTTCGGTATCATTCATTTCTTTATTTGATTCATTTGAGGCTGGCCTCATTAATTCATTGGGACCTTTAACTCTAACCGACATAGATCATGTGAGCATCAATAAATCTAGTGTCTCCCTCACACTGAAATGAGGTGGAATCACCAGCCAAAGCAATTCAATAACATGCTAGCGTTTATAGGAATTTAAACCCGCCAGATCCCTATAGTGGCAATATAGGTTCAAATACTAGGAGATGTATGGAGACCAATACCCCGCAAGCCGGACAGTCTCATCTCATAAGAGTTACGTAAACCTCCACCCTTCCCGAAAGAAGGCATCACCTCTCATAGCTAGCCTATCGGTGCTCGGTATAAAGTTTCATTAAATTCAACTCATACATAATAGATGTTGCCTTCTAGTATGAGGACATCATAGCTCAATAGATGATTTCTCATCTCATCATTAGTATTACGTGTTGTAAACTTTATATTTTCATTAGAGTGTTCATAGAGACTGGTCTCTTCATTATCTTACACTATCCTTGGTGAGTACGTATTGGTAACATTTACTTAGGCTCATTTGAGATTGCTCTCATCATACACATTAGCCTCACATCATGATTGTCACCACATTCTTCATTATTAGCACCTTTATTTTTCCTAGTTACTCACCTTTTATTACGTGAATGTTCATTTCTTCATTTCATTACGTATATCTTAGGTTCACTTATTTTTGAGCATATGTTAAACTTATTATTCTATACATACAAACCATGGGGCTTCATTTATAGCTCGTTGAGTGATTCTTAGTTTCCTAAAATTATACATTACAAGACTTATGTATCTTGTATATATGCCAAGACCTTGATTTTTGATCTAAGTAGATGGCATTATTCTTGACTATTTTACTAACGTATGACTTATGTATCATTACGGAGGTTTGGGTACGGGAACCCAACTCTTGAATCACTTGGATATCATTTATATTTTTCATTGATTTTATTTCTAATATTCAGATCATTAGAACTCTAAATTAAATCTCAACATCTTCATGAAATAATTAATTTTCTATTATAATTAGAATTCTAACTTAAATCTCAACATCTTCATGAAATAATAAATTTTCTATTTTAATTAGAATTCTAACTTAAATCTTAACATTTACATGAAAGAATTAATATTCTATTTTATTTTAATTAGAATTCGAAATTAAATCTCCATATTTAAATGAAAGAATTAATTTTCTATTTTAATAAGTATTCATATTTAAATCTCACTATTCACATGAAGGGATAAATTTTCAATTTTGATTTTTACTATTAATTAACCGAAAGGTTGGGGGTTCGAGTCCCAATAACCCGTTTGATTTTTAGAATTTCATTTGTTTCAATAGGGAGGTTGTGGGTTCGAACCCCCACAGCCCCCTTATTTTCTTTTAATGTTCGCTAAAGAGGAGGAGGCTGTGAGGTAGTGGGTTCGAACCCCCACAGCCTCACCTTTATTTCCTCAATATTTTGCCCCCCCTTCAACGCTGAGGTTGTGGGTTCGATCCCCACGCCTCGCATCCTTTTTTTTTCCGTGTACTAGGGGTTGTGGGTTCGATTCCCGGCCCCAGCCCCTTTTTCATTCTTTTTTCGCGAACTAGGGGTCGTGGGTTCGATCCCCTCCCCCAGCCCTTTTTTTCTCTTTTTCCCTCTTTCTCGCGTGAACTGTGAGGTCGTGGGTTTGAATCCCACGCCTCCATTCTATTCACCTAATTAAATTTTTTCCTCCTTCCTCTTCCAGCACCCGATTTTGAATCCCTCCAGCCCCCCCCTTTTGTTGTGCGTGTGTGTGTGTCTCGCGACAGCAACTAAGGGGTTCGATTCCCCTTAGCCACTTACATTTTTTTTAAATATTTTTTCCAGTTTCATTAACAAGTTAGGTCTTAGGTTTGATTCCCATTGACCTCACTTAATTAACTTTATTTTAAAAACTCAGAATTTGACACTTTTGAAGGGCACAAAAATCTGGAAATTTTTGTCCTTCTCCAACCTTTTTTAGGTGCATTTTTTTCATAATTTTAAATAGCTATTGGAAATTTTTGTCCTTCTCCAACCTTTTTTAGGTGCCTTTTTTTCATAATTTTAAATAGCTATAAGATGGTTATTCAATTCACAATACTTCATCATAATGAACATCACATTGTAGACCCATTACACACATAAAATACACAATGAATACACAACTTATACACCCCAAAACAGTGACTAAAATACTGGCCTATACACACCTATACATCAGTTTTTCTGGTCATATTTTGATGATCATTATCGTGATTTCTCGCACATAAACACATTCGTATTTAATTTAAACACATCATTCATGCAAAAATCTAGCAGCACAACATACCCATCCTACAAATTCGTTAGGGAGCTAAGGACAAGGACATACGAAGGGGGAACAACCTTAATTTCAAGAGTTTAAGAAACAATCGAAAGAAAGTACTCTGTGAGAAAGAATTCCATGAGAGAAACCAATACCGTTATTGATGTTCAAACGAAGAATTTTCACCCAAAACTCTCTCCACAAATTAGTCCAAGTTACCTCAACGTCCACACCACTCAACGAACAACTTCTCTTCCCCTTAATATTTTTGGTTGCTTTGTTTTTTAAAAAAAATAAAATCATGTGAGTTCTTCAAGCGTGAAGAACTGTTGAATATTGGCAGAATAACGTGAGAAAGATGGAGAACGTGAGAGAGAGAGTTAAGAAGTGTGAGTGAGAGAGAGAACTATTAGGATTACGAAACTAATTCAAGACTTAGTCAAATTGATTTTTAAATTAAATTAATACAAATCTGATTTATTTTAATTAATATGCGAAAGGACCATTATGCCCTTAAAATTTTAGATTTTTAATTAATAATTAAATCCCCTTTAGTACCTATTTATTCTTATTTATTTTTTTCCTCTTTTTTTTGGATCGTTACAATAATAATATAAAATGTCAAGGTCTTAGGCCCAAAAAAACATAATACAATAGTTTGAGCCTTTATGGCTCTTCTCAAAATGCGAGGAGGTAAACTTATGGTTCATGGTGAATTCGATCGAGTTTTAAATGCGAAAATGAGACACAATGTAAGTAGTAATCCATTAATTTAATAAAGGGGAATCAACTAAAATTTGAACCAAGATGCTGCAACTTCAAATATCGCATGTTACTGCAATGAATAATCCTTTTTAGAGTATGACAAAAGTCACAAAGCAGGGATAAACCACAAGGCCACACATTAATGCAAATAGGATTTTTGAACTTATTCTAAGAATCGTAACAAAGAGTTGACTAGCGTGTGGAGACACAATATCAAAGGTGGAGACATAAATCAAATTAGCACGTTGATTTCTTAAGATGTAAGCAAGAAAACTAATGAAATCTTAGTATTAAATTACCCACGTAAACTATAGTCACTACAAAAAAAAGCCTAAATCATGGGGTTTTAAAGTAGAGGTTAGCAGCAACCCCCACTAGTTGCATTAACTAGAGGGAGGATTTTTGGTAGCTAACAGAAATAAAAGAAAATAGCGGGGGTTTAACACCCCGTCATCTAGATAAAGAAAAATCTAAATAAATAGTTAGGGTTTAACCCCTTCTATCTGTAAATCTAATTTTTTATTTTAAAATATAAAATATGGTATTCATATTATCATACTATATTTTTCTAAAATTACAATATTTTTAAGTATTGAAATAATGTAAAAAATACAAATACACATATAAAAGAGCGTCACCTCCCCTAATTATACTTTTACAATATATTTTTTAGTTTCTTAAATACAACATACTTCTACTTTACCATCTCTCAATAGGATTAGGTTACTCTCAGTCGTAACTTCTCTTGCCGTCACACTTCTCTACGTCGCTACTTCTCCTCCACTTCTCCAATACTTTAGCTACCTCAAAACTATGTAAACTTGAGCTATTCATCATATTCAAAATGATATAGGCATTTTAAGGTAATATTTTCCACTTCTCACGTCTTAAGAAATGAATTTACCTAAATTATTTGGATTTTCTCATCTGAATCTTCACAAATTTGAGATCTTTGTACAAATTAGTGATTTTATATACTAGGGTATAAGTTTCTTTTATGGTTGTTTGTATAGATGCGAGGAGGTAGAATTAGGATAATTTGTTGTATTCAAAATTATCAATTTTTAACATGTATTTTGTGGTAGAATTAGGTTTATGTTGTTGTAATGTTGTTGTACTTTTCATTGTTTAGCTATCCATGTGGTATTTTCTAAAAAATGATCTAAAATTCTCAAATCTCTTGAGCAACTTCATTTGGCCAAAAAGTTTGTTTTGTAAGGATGAGTGGTAGTAGAATCAGTAGAGGGAACAAATTGCTAAATTTATACTCCATTGATTTGCAAATGCTATTGAATCAGTTCTTCCTTATTTATACTCCATTGATTTCTATAGTCAAATTTATACTCCATCGATTGCCAAAGCCAACTAGCTAGATTCAAAAGCAGACAATAAGCTAAGTATTTATTCCTTATTTTCTAACACTAGTTAGCTTTTCGATTCATTGAATATATTAACTTAAGTTAAACATTCTATATAATATAGTAACATTAGATATACTATAGTAATTTGTACATCCATATAGGAAGATTCTATTAGTAAGTTCTCCACGCGGTCTGATATTTCATTTTGAAGTATTTGGAGGTCAATTTCGGATAACAATCCATGTGTCTGTCTAAGTCTCATTTTTTTAGTAAGGTCTAAAATAATAATTTATATTGACAATTGTAGTTGTAACTATAAATTGTTTATGTATTAACTTTGGACATGACTTGGGAGCATGATTATAAAATGTGGTAAGTTAGTCATTTTGCTCAAGAGACTCTTCGCATACATTTCAAACAGAGAATGTTTGGTAAGTGGTAGAATGACCTTCCCTTATATAACCATCATCATAATATCCCAATAATAATTGCATTAGTATTGTCCTTTCATTACATTTCATATACGTGAGGTTAGCACATTTACATAGTCACATCATAATAAGACACATTGGTAAGTTATCACAATCCTTTTAACATTTAAATCATAGCTAAATACTCACAATCCATAGTTCAAGAAATTTCGATTCAAATATCGTACCAAACCTATCAGTCTTAATATAAGGTATACTTCAATACAACATTATCAATCAATCACAAGTAACCACAAATGATGTAAAGAATAGGGATCACAAGAGTTACTCAATCTCCTTCACAATGCCATCATCAAGGTCTTACCATCAACCCTTAACTCAATACAATAAGGATGTAATATCATCACACAATAGTATCCAACATGATCAAATCCAATTGAATCATTATACAAAAACTCATCACTAGTTCTTAAACTAGATGTAAAGACTTAGATAAAGTTCATAGACTACTTCACAATCTAGGTCAATTATTCATGAACTAGCGTAATTGGATTAAAATGTACCAAATCTACTCATAACAATTATAATCACAACATAACATAGTAATTCACACACTAATCATGTCAATTGTGTCATTACTATATCATTCAATTCAAGATCACAACATAGGGTAAAGGGGAAAAGGTCATCTTGTACAAACTAGACCAATACATATAGAAATAACAAAATTATGTTACAATACGTATTAATCTATTTATAAAATCCAAAAGATGTTATAAACTAAGAAATTCACAGGATCAAATTCGTATTGGATGAAAACTCACTTGAAATTTCATACTTTTAAGATCAATTTGATGAAACCCTTAGGGGAAAGAAGTCCCAAAGGTAAAAAGAATCACATAACTTATTATTTAATGAATATTGATGGAGAAACTTTGGTGATTTCATCCCTATAACCTACCTAGACCTTGTCTTCTGTGGTGTTCTTCATTTTGGGAGAGAGAAAGAAGAGAGAATGAGGAGCTAATTTGGGTTTGGGAATTATGAGAGTTAGGTTAGTCTAATTAGGTTAGGGTCTTTATATAGGCTGTTAATTAACTTAATTAGGCCTCCCTTAACCCTTAAATTATTAAATAACCCCAAATTATTTAACTTAAGTCACTTAAAATCGAGCAACCAAAACAGACCCTCACAGATAACTCCCCATCCACGCCCCATTTGTCAATCGATGATCACAGGATCCTCCGTCCTGTTGGTCCATCATTGTTGTCAGAGATTGGTTAAAAACCAGTCTTGGAAAAATATTGTAAGTTTCTATCGATGTAGTCAATTGACGCCCCGTGGATTGGAACACAATCCGTTTTCGACATGTGGTTGGTGCACACTGCCTTGGGCAGCCTTCGACCCAAATGCAAGGGACCTCCTCAAAGGCCCTTGGTTTGTCCTTGGGGAGTCGTACCCGGTAGTTTTCACTATGAACTAACTCTAATACATCCTATACAACCTTCCACCATATTTCATCATTTTCCTACTCCTAAAACTTAGTCAAATAGGCTAAAGCACACTAGTACCTCATTGAGCTAGTTTCTGGATGTCATGGACATTCTTTGACGTTTTGATTTACAAACATCCTAAATGACATATAATCATTATTTATGACCTTAAAACAGTTTCTAAGCCTTTATACAGCTATATTAGTCTCTAGGACACTTCTTAGATTTTGAAGTGTTACATTATCCCCCAATTAGGAACATTCTTCCCCGAATGACACTAAAATGTATTGAAAGGAAGGAATCGACTCACGAATAGTAGCCCAACCATCAATAATACATTATAACATGACTTACAACATCAATCATGGAATTTACACATAGAAAGACTTCATTTACTACAATAAATCTCAACATCAAATTATGAGGAATTTCCTTCTCACAACGACGTGAGCTCAACATTAAAATATGATTTAACTATGTCAAAACTCAACTTACCAACTGCTTAAAATCATTTCTTAAAGACTCACCATATCAAAATACACAACATATATCAGAATAAGAAAAATTGTAAATTTTCAAGTAAAAACCCCACTTCACTATAACATCACTGTAATGACACCATAAAATGCCTATTTTTGCAAAAAATCACCAAAATTCAAAGCAACTTTAAATTTAGTCATTATTTTCATTATTATCAAGAACAACGAACATTCATTTGGAAAAAGTTGAGGATAACGAGAATTCATGTCAGCCTCAGCCTCCAATGTAGCTCCCTCTACTAAGTGGTTTCTCCATAACACTTTTACGGAGGCCACCTCTTTGTTCCTTAACCTCTTCACTTGACGATCAAGGATTTCAACCAGAACCTCCTCATAGGAGAGGTTATTTTTCACATGAAGACCCTCATTAGGAAGAATTGACTCGGGATCACCGATACACTTCTTAAGCATAGAAATATGGAAAACTGGATGAACCGAAAATAGTTAACTAGGGAGTTTCAACTCATAGGCAACCTTAACAACCCTCTGTAAGATTTCATAGGGACCAACATAATGAGAACCCAACTTCCCTTTCTTTCAAAATCTAACCACCCCTTTAATAGGAAAGATTTTCAAGTACACCTTATCACTCTCTTCAAACTCTAAATCTCTTCTCCTATGATTTCCATAAGATTTTTTTCCGACTACAGATTGTTTTCAACCGGTTTCTATGATATGAACTTTATCCAAAGTCTTATAAATCTAATCGGGACCAAGAAGCGAATACTTGCCAACCTCAAACAACCTAATAGGAGATCTACACCTCATACTATACAAAGACTCATAAGGAGCCAGAGAGATGGATGAATGAAACTATTATTATACGAGAGCTCCACCAAAGGCAAATGCTCATCCCAATTTCCTTTAATGTCAATGATGAAAGCTCTAAGCATATTTTTAAGAGTTTGAATAGTTCGCTCTGCTTGACCATCCATTTGAGAATGAAAAGTGGTGCTTAAATTCACTTGAGTATCCAAACCTCTTTGAAAAGATCTCCTAAGCCTAGATGTAAATTGAGAACCTCTATCCGATATGATGGACAAAGGAACCACATGAAGACTCACTATCTTGTCAATATATATTTTTGCATAATCTTCCGCCGAATAAGTAGACTTAACAGGATTAAAATGATAAAATTTGGTCATCCTATCCACTATTACCAATTTAGAATCATACTGCATTCGAGTTCGAGTCAAACCTACTACAAAATCCATGTCTACATGTTCCCACTTCCAAGTAAGAATTTGGATTTCTTGTAGTAGATCACTAGGATTTTTGTGCTTGGCCTTCACTTGTTGACAATTGGGACACTTTGCAACAAACTCCACAATATCCCTTTTTAGACTATCCCACCAAAATACCTCTCTAAGATCATGGTACTTCTTTGTAAAAATGGGATGAATAGACTAATGGGCTCTATGAGCTTCCTCAAGGATACTACTCCTTAAATCATCCACATTACGCATACACAATTTCCCTTAATACCTAAGAACATCATCCCCCCTTCGGAGAATAACTCATTCATCTTTCAAAGAACAGACTATTTCAAGTCCATCAATAATTGATCAAGGTGTTGCTTAGACATCACCTCGACCACTAAAGATGACTCGGAATTCTGATGTACCACCACACCACAATTTGGAGAACTTTTTATTCGAACCCCTAAATGAGCCAACCTATTAAAATCTCTCACTAGGTTTCTCTTGGTTCTTCCACATGGGACACACTTCCCTTGGACAATCAACTTAAAGCAAGCCTTGCCGAGATTATTGAGGACATCAGGTCATAGTCTTTCAACAACTCTAAATATCTTCTTTGCCAGAGAATCAACTACTTTTAAGTGAATATATACTAAAGATTTTTGTTGTCCGTATACACACAAACATGAACTCCATAAATATAATTCCTCCATATTTTCAAGGCAATTACCACGGCCACAAACTCAAGGTCATGAATCGGATAATTCTTCTCATGAACTTTGAGTTTCCTAGAAGCATAAGCGATAACTTCTCCATGTTTCATAAGACCACGCCCCAACCCGACTCGGATGCATCACAATAGACCACAAACCCCTTAGTACTCTCTGGTAGGGTCAATACAAGAGTGGAAGTAAGTCTATATTTCAACATTTGGAAGCTCTTTTCACATGCCTCCGACCACTCAAATGTCACATTCTTTTGGGTCAAGGTTGTCAAGAATGAAGCAAGTGACCCAAACCCATCGACAAGCCTTATATAATAACAAGCAGGGCCTACGAAACTCCTAATATCCGTAAGAACCGATGGTCTAGGCCAGTTTTTCACTGCCTCATTATGCTTTTAATCATCCTCTAAACCTTCACTAGAGATAATATGAAAAAGAAACGGTACAAACCTCAACAAAAACTCACATTTGCTATACTTAGTAAACAATTTGTGTTCCTTAAGCACTTGTTATACCACCCTCAAATGGTCCATGCGTTCACCCTCATTCTTCAAATATACAAGATGTCATCAATGAAGATAATGACAAATGAATTTGGGTAACTTGAAAAAACCTATGCATTAGGTCTATAAACATCATCGGAGCATAAGTGAAACAAAAGGACATTACTAAGAACTCATAGAGACCATATCTTGTTCGAAATGCCATATTGGGAATATTTTCACTTCTCACCCTAAGTTGGTGATATTTTGATCCCAAGTCAATCTTATAAAAGTAGATCGCACCTTGGAGTTGATCAAATAAATCATTAATCCAAGGGAGAGCATACTTTTTCTTGATTGTGACTTTATTGAGTTGACGATAATCAGTACACATTCTAAGGGACCAATCCTTTTTATTGAAAAACAATAACGGGGCACCCCATGGAGAAATACTAAGCTAAACAAAACCCTTGTCTAGAAGGTCTTTGAGTTGAGACTTCAACTCATTCAATTCGGCCAGAGTTATTAGATAAGGAGGAGTTGAAATGGGGTTGGTATCCGGTAGAAAGTCGATACCAACATCAGTTTCCGTTTGGGAGAAATACCGGGAACATCATTAGGAAAGACCTCTGAAAATTCCGTCACTGCGGGGACCAATTCAATGGGAGGAATTTCGAAGTCTAAATCTTTGACTCTTACAATATGGTATGAATACCCTTTACTGATCATTTTGCATGCGTTTAAACAAGAGATGATTTGACATCTAGGAATGGAATTCCCCCCCCCCCACTCTAAAACAGGCTCATTTGGAAGGTTAAACTTCATTACCCTCGTTCTACAATATATAAAAGCAAATCAAGCATGCAATCAATCCATACCCAAAATGACATTAAAATCAAACATATCTAGTTATACTAGTTAAACATGAGTAACTCTATTTGGCAACATTATAGGATAACTTCTATATTCTATTTTTGCAACAACCGACTCACTCATTGGGGTAGACACCATAAAAGGTTCATACAAGATGTTGGGAAAAATGTAAAACTTTGTAGCTACTAGAGGAGTAACAAATCACAAGGTCACACCGGGAACAAGTAAAACATATACATCAATAGAAAAAAAATTTAAATATACCGATCACCACATTGGTTGAAGTCTCTTGCTCACCTCTAGAGCATAGAGCATAGAAGCGGTTCTTCTTCAGAGCATCAACATTTGAACCACTTGCTTGTCCACTCTCGTTATCTTTTCCCTTCACATTTGGGCAATCTCAATCTTTATGCCCGCTTTTACGACAAGCAAAACAATTATTTTCTCCTTTAAGGCAATCACCATAATGATGCTTGCCATTTTTTCCACATGTTGGCTTCTTGTTTAGTGAGTTATTACCTCTTCCCTTTTGAGACTTAAGGTTAGACACCCTATCATCACGAGCCTTGGTAAATTTCGTAGGAACTTGATTAGACTCTTCTTGACCCTAGGCTTGTCTTAAATATCAAGCCTACTCTTTAAAGAACCATAATCAATGAACATTGCCCTCTTGGCATCTCTACTTTTATCTTATCCCTTGTCTCTTTTACTTGTTGAGCATGAACCATGAGACGACAATTGTACATATTTTCATGTATCATACCCTAAAAACATTTTTCTTGCAAATCATCGATATTCGCGTCACAAAGAGACTAATTTCATCTCTTGTATCGGAACCAAATAAGGAGCATACTTTGACAATTTAATAAATTTCAAGGAGTATTTAAGTACACTCATAACTCCTTGAAGAAGGTTGATGAACTCCACCACTTTATCTTCCCTCTTCCCCCTAGGAAAGAATCTGTCAAGAAGAGCCTTCATGAAAATCTCCCATGTCACCGGCCCACCTCCGAAGGGCCTATGTCATTCCATTGAACATACCAAGTTTGGGCCACATCTTTGAGTTGCTAAGTGGCTAACTGCGCCTTCTTGTAGAATTTCATCAATGAACTCTTGGGGGTCTTCCTCGGCCTTCGATCCATAAAAAGTAGGAGATTCTTCCTAGTGAAATCCCTCGCACGGAAGCCATAATACCAATATGTTGGATTGCTCGGGGTACAACCTCTCGATTATCTTGGTCCGTCATGGCTTGAGCTTGGGTAGTGACGTCTTGTGCTTGATTCATATGGAGAATGGAAACCCTTATGTCACCATCCATCAAACGAGAGGGATTCCCGGAACTTGGTCATTATTAACTTCTTCTTCAAGAGGAGGGACTTGATCACCATGAGGAGGAACTTCTGCATTGGCAATATCTTCATCAAGTCTTCGTACCGCGTTCTTCAAGTATTAATTTCCTATTATCGCATTAAAAGGATTAGATACTAACGGAACATAGAGTCGAAGACTCTCAAGGCACGGCATTTGATCTCCAAGAAAATGAGAGTTTTTTAAGCATCCTACTGTTTCCTATTCATAAGTGTAGCACACTTCACAATTATGAGTTAGAATCTACATAAATGTGTTTGAGAGAGACATCGACTCAAAAGATATTTAACCTCAGGCTCTGATACCATGTTTATAACATATGGGGAGCATACCCTAGACATTACCAGTGTCGTCGTCCTCGGAGAGGAATAAGACTAGCCTATTAGTTTACATCATTACATTCATAGGTTAAAATTGTGGAAAATTTAAAACTTTTCTATGTTTCTTGAGGTTTACTAAGCCTCTCGCATTCACGTAATATATTTATACCGCGTATACATTGACCCTTTGTATAAGAAGATTACATGGTCTTCTACTTTTATTGACCATAGATATGTAAGATATTTAACATAGTCTTAAAAGAGTGTCTCATCTCAAAACCATCTTAATCAAGAGTATATCAATTAGGCATATCCCATAGATGAATGAAATAAAGCCACATATAGGCTATACAATAATTAGTACTCAATGAAAAGGAAATAACATAGAAGTCTTATAACTAAAATAACTTCATTAGATTGATAATGACATTGCCCTCGAAAAGTGAGGACCTACCCAACTTTGATGATTGAGACTTCCAAGTCTTCTTCAAAGTCTACTTCGCATCCCTTCAACGATCGAAACCTAAAATATTGGGGGAAAAGGAAAAAATGGGGTTAGCACATCACATGTACTAAGTATGAGACCATATGCACATATAATATAAAAAGGGAAGTTTCATTAAAACATGTCATTTGACATTTAGAAAGTCTTATGAACATTCAAGAATCAATACAAGTCATTCATGCATATTCATCAAGTCAATATCATTTACTATACAAGATCAAACCACCTCATGTCAAATCAAGTGACATGCATATCAATATACTTGAACACATGATCAAATACAACTCTATCATCAAGTCATAACATCACAAGAATGAATAAGATTACAATACATCTAACGCAAGATCATTACTCATGACCCCCATTAAGTCCACTTGTTCAATGACAAAGCAAAGACCCGTAACCTTACTTAATCAAGTAAACCTAACTAGAACTATAACAAATGTCCAACTTCACATATCATATCATTAAGAGTACATATCTTCATACTTTAGAAATAGAGACAAAATACATGTTCATAAGTGAAACCAATCATCATATAGTATCATCAATATGAAAGATCATCATATACATATCATGTACCATGATAAGCATATACATATATAAAAACATCCTCCTAACACTTCCCTCAAGTCTAAATAGTGCAATGTTTAGGTAAAATCTTATACCCCTACCTAGACTTTAACGAAACCCCTTCGGTTATCCTACTTGAATTTCATTCCTTTAGTTAATTTTATCTTTTGGGAACATCTTACCTTAACGACATAGACCACATGAGCTAATGTTGAATCTGGTGCCATAGGACCCTACACCTAAGGAAGGCGGACTACTTGCCAAGGTAGTACCAAAACATGAACATAGCAACTACATGGATCCACTAGCAAGTATTTCTATGGGGGCAACGTAGTTCAAGAAATAGGAGATCTAGTTTTGACCATCTTTATACATGCATTATAGTCTCCACTCTCAAGAGTACTTAGTGATCCTGCCTTCCCTAAGTGAGTAGGGACACTCCTCACAGTAGTTCACTCGGTGCTAAGCTAAAATCCCTTTTGAAATGTCTTTAAGGTCTTTATTAATCATCATAGATTCATGTAGGACATAGGGTCTATACCTTGTATAATCATCATTATCAAAACTCAATAATAATTGCCTGAGTATATTTCTTTATTAAAATTAATATAAGTGATGTTAGAACATTTACATAGTCACATCATAATAAGGAACATTGGTAAGTTATCCCCATCCTTATAACATTTATATCTTATCCAACAACTAACAATCCAAAGTTCAAGACATTTTAACTCAACATCGTACATACCCTGTCAATCTTAATATAAAGAATACTTCAGTACAACATCATTAGTTAATCACAAGTATCCACAATTGAAGTAAAGAATAGGGATCACAAGACTTACTCAATCTCCATCACAATGCCATCATCAAGGTCTTATCATCAACCCTTAACTGAACCCAATAAGTATGTAATATCATCACACAATATCAGCCAACATAATATAAAAGCCAATTGAATCATTATACAATAACTCATCACTAGTTCATAGTCTAAAATTAAAGACTTGGATCAAGTTCATAGTCTACTTCACAATCCAGGTAAATTACTCAAGAACTAGAATAATTGGATTACAATGTATGAAATCTACTCATAATAACAACATAGGATAGTAATTCACACACTAACCAAGTCTATTGAGGAATTACTATACAATTCAGTTCAAGATCACAACCTAGGATTGGGGGAAAAGGTCATATTTCTACAAACTAAACCATTCCATCAATAAAGAACCCAAACGTTACAATACATGTTAATCTATTAATAATATTCAAAATAAGTCAGAAGCAATTCACAAGATCAACTTTGTATCGGATGAAAACCCACTAATTTCATACTTTTGAAATTAACTTGATGGAAACTGTTGGGGAATGAAGTCCCAAAGGTGAAAGCAATCACTTACCATAGTATTTAATGAAGAATGACGGAGAAAATTTGGTGTTTTCAGCCTTGGAACCATTTTTACCTTGTCTTATATGGTGTTCTTCAACTTTGGAGAGACAAAGAAGAGAGAATGAGGAGCTAATTTGGGTTGGGAAATTATGAGGGTTAGGTTGGTCTAATTAAGTTAGGGTTTTTATATAGGTTGTTAATTAACTTTATTAGACCTCCCTTAACCCCTAAATAATTAAATAACCCCTAATTACTCAACTCAAGTCACTTAAAATCAAGCATCCAAAACGACTCCCCATCCACGCCTCGTATGTCAATCGACGACCACATAACCCTCCATGCTGTTGGTCCGTATTTTTGGTCAATGACTAGATAAAAATCAATTTTGGCCGAATATTTTAAGTGTCCATCGATAGAGGCAAACAACGCCACATCGATTGGAACATGATCCCTTGATGGCAAGTCATTGGTGCACACTGCCTTGGGCAGCCTTCGACCCAAATGCAAAGGTCCTCCTTGTCACGCTTGAAATCTAGACCCCAGACAAGACCGGCGTCGTTGACCTCTCAGAGGTTTTAGACAAGCCTACATACGTCATCCTTACTTCATCAAGGTTAATATTAGCCGAAAATTCTAACTTTTTGTTACTTAACACTCATAAATGTTTACAATCAACCATTTAAAATTAAGGACATCAAATGAAAGAAATAGTTCAATACTGCAATAAGTGTATGCTTTCCAAAATGGCACCATACGATGTCTGAAATAAAATGGGAAATAAACGCTATTGGAACATACTCCACAAGCTCAATCCTATAACTAAGCTAAAATCTCATGGGCAAGCGTTCTCAAATTCATGAGGGCCTTCAAAGTCCGGATTAATGCTCCACGTCTGGATAGCTTCAGCGTCGATCAATAAGCTCTAACGTCCACCTGTGCCTGCACCTTAAAATGTAGAGTTGTATGGGATGATTACACACTTGTACTAAGTACGGGTATATGCAATCACATACCAAGGACATGCATGAGTAAGAATAGCTCTTTCCTAACAAAATGATTTATGGAAAGTCAAGTCCGTGAATTGCTAAGTTGGGATTAGGAATGTTAGGGGACTTGCAAAATTTGAATTAGGAAAGTTAGGGGACTTGCCAAATTTGAATTAGGAAAGTCAAGGACTTGCAAAATTTTGTTTAGGAAAGTCATGCCATGAGAGTAACATGCATCATCATACGTATCATATTGAAGACAACACATAACATATTACATATAACACATAACATAATGCATATAGAACATAACATATTTCATATCATTCGTTCATATGCCATGAGACCTTGGAATCATGGACTTGACATTAAGACTTTCCAAAATGATGTCTCGACTAGGGAGCCTTCTTTGGCAAACACAGAGTCTGCTTCATTCATTCATACGTACTTCATTTCAATCATTCATATACTAGTGTAACTACTAGTCATACCTAGCATGTAGTTTAAGACACTCATAAGGTTGGTTGTGTAATGACCAAGAATAACCAAGTATCATTACTTAAGTTTAGCTCACCTTTTGATTATCCTATCCTAACACCTTTGGTATTGTTTATTTAATTATGTGTATCATTTGAGGATGGACTCATTCTTTCTTTAGAAACTTTAAATGTAACCGATATAGATCATGTGAGCATCACGATATCCAGTGTCTTCCCCACACCGAAAAGAGGTGGAATCACCGGCCAAAGTTACCCAAAACATGCTAGCATACATAGAGAATTGAACCCTGCTAGATACATATATTGGCAGTATAGGTTCAAAGACTAGGATATATAAGGAAACCCATACCCGGCATGTCGGATAGTCTCATCTCATGAGAGTTACGTGAACCTCAGCCCTTCCCGAAATAAGGCATCACCGCTCATAGCTTGCCTATCGGTGTTTAGTATAACGTTCCATTACATTCAGCTAGTATGTCATGGAAGCTGACCACTAGTATGAGGACATCATATCTCAATAGATGATTTATCATCTCATCATTAGTATTAAGTACACAATTATCTCAATACTTTCGTTAGAGTGTTCATAGAGACTGGTCTCTTCTTTGGCTTTACACTCTCATAGGTGAGTACGTTTTGGTACCATTTACTTAGGCTCATTTGAGATTGCTCTCATCTTTTACATTAGCCTCTAATCACGTTGTCACCACATTCATTAGCTTTAGAATATTTGCTCTTCGTAATTGCTAAGCCCTTTTTATGTGAATGTTCATTTCATCATATCCCAATGCACTTTGCCATTTAGTGTGTTTCACACTCTTAAATGACCCTTCTTGGTTTTCATCATTTTGATACATACATCTTAGGTTCACTTACTTTACACGTATGCTACACTTATGGGTCTATACATACAATCAATGAGGCTTCAATCATTGTTCGTTTAAGTGATTCATATCTTACTAATATTAGGTGCTACAAGACTTATGCATCTTGTAAGTAGGCCAAGATCTCGATTTCGATCTATGTAGGCAACATTACTTTTGAACATTTATTCACATATGACCTATATATCAATACGAAATTTGGGCAAGGGAACCCGATTTCGAATCCCTTGGACAACACTTCCATTTTTATTTATTTTAGTTTAATCCACACAGCTTGGGAACCCAAAATCAAGCCCCAACGCCTCCTTTTCATTTTCCCTTGATTTCTTTCTTTAGCTTTCGTTCGTTTGGGACTGAGAGGATGTGGGATCAAACCCCAACAACCTCATTATCTTTTATTTTCCTTTTTCCTTAACCAATTTTTTTTACCAAGAGGGTGTGGGATCGAACCCCCAAAGCCTCATTTTCTTTTCTCCTTAATTTCCTTTATTCTGCCGCATGGTTGTGGGTTCGATTCCCACATGCCTCAATTTTTATTTTTATTTTTATTCTCTATAATGTTTGACAGAGAGGTTGCGGATTCAAACCCCACACGCCTCACTCTTATTTTTTTTTCATATTCAGTCAAGTCACACGTCGAATCCCACATGCCACATTCTTTTTAACTCACATTATTTCAATAATTTTTAACATGGTGAAGTCACGGGTTCAATCCTCAGTGATCTCACTTACTTTTCTTCATGTTACATAGCTTATTAAATAATTTTACTAGGCTGAAATTAACCAACAAGGTGTTGGAAATTTGAGTTACATTTTTCAGCTTCTTTTCATCAACATTTTGAGTTAATTTTAATGGCATTTCGTGAACCATTTAGCTAAAAGTTTTTCACTCAAATCAGCCACATTATACTTCATATGAACATAATGATTTATACAAGTTTGTGCATGTGAAATACAACCATAAAACATGTCATTCCATGCTCCAATCCGTGTCCAAGATCCAAGGCAACACACACTTTGCACACATAGTTATCACCTAGTCTTGGAAAAACATACTTTAAAATCCAAACACACATACATGAACATGATCATAACGAAAACACATTATATCCCTAATTTTAACCAGCAAACCTATCAAACCTACGAATCATGAAAGCTAGTGACAGAGACATGCAACGGGGAACAACCCTAGTTTTCTGAATAGAATCGTCTGAGTCCTAAGGGTCTCTTGGGAAAGGGACCAATAGTAAGAAAACCCATACCTTATTTTGACATTCAAACCTTGAATTTTATGCCCAAAGACCTCCTCCAAATTCACGTCCAATTATGAAAGCTTCAACACAATACTTCGACGGAAAAATCACTCCTTCTTGCCTAGCGTTTTTGGTTATGTTTTGAATAAGTTTTTGACGTGAATGTTCTTCAAGTGTGAAGGAATTTATGTTGCTGATCATTTCTTCTGTTTAGTCAGAGAGAATGTGAAAAGAAAGAGAGATATTGATGTGAGAAAGAGAGTTAAACGTGAAAGGTTGCTTAGGCTTAGGTAGTGACTTAGTCAAACTAGGACTCTTCCAAACCTTTAAAAAAATATGTTTTTTTTTCTTTTTCTTAAATAAGATAATAAATATTAATTAAATACATTAATTTACCAATTTAACTAAAATAATTTAAATAAATGCTCCCACCTACGTTCGAACCCGGGTGGAGCAAGATTTTGCTAAAAGGGCAATTTCGGCCCTCTCTCCCCAAAATACCCCTCAACCTTATTAATTAAACAATTGATTACATACTAAGAATAATTAAAATGCTACTCTTAGCCTTGGAAAAGACCATTTTTCCCCTAGACCCTCCAATCTTAAGATTTCCCCTTTTTAATTCTGGTAAAGACTCATCCGGGTAAATCTTCATATTCGGGAGCCCTACATGGGTGGATCCAACCTTTCGTAGCTCAAGTAATTCCCCAAGTTAGTTGGATTTGATGTCCCAAGGTTAATAGGTATGGTTTTATGCGCATCAATCCGTGTGAACCCGTCTAATTGTAGGCAATCTAGACCCACTAAACATTACGTAGCATATTCATTTTTAGGGTTGTTAAATTATCCCTCCGTAGGAACATTCATCCCCGAGTGACACTACTAACTATCTAGCCTAATGCCAGTCAGATCATAACATAATTAGTATCCACAAACAAGCAATAACAACAACAAAATGGAGAGATTAGGAAACGTAGACTTAAGAGTCGGAAGTCTAACATCAAGAGCATAAAAGATGAGGGTAGTGGGATCTCATATCGGCCTTGACCTCCCACGTAGCACCCTCAAAAAGATGATTCCTCCACAACACCTTCACTGTGGAAATCTCCTTCTTCCTCAGCCGCTTGATCTATCTTTCTAAAATCTCAACAGGTACCTTCTCATAGGACGAGTCTTGATCGACCCCCAAATCTTCAACAGGTAGAATCGATGCTGGATCACCTAAGAACTTCTTTAACATGTATACATGATAGACTGGATGGATAGAAGCTAGCTCCGCAGGCAATGCCAACTCATAGGCCACCTCACCCACACGATGTACGATCTCATATGGCCCTACATACCTCGAACTCAACTTCCCCTTCATGCTAAACCTCATCACCCCCTTAATGGGTGATATGTTGAAATATACCTGGTCACCAACATCAAACTCTAAGTGCCATTTTTTGTTGTCTCCATAAGACTTCTACCGATTGTCACCAGTAGCGAACCTGTCCATAATCACATTGACCTTCTTTAAGGCCTCATGAATGATCTATGGACCCAAAATGGATGACTCTCCAACCTCAAACCACTCAACTAGAGACCTACACCTTCTACCATACAACGCCTAAAATGGTTCCATCCCAATGCTTGAGTGATAGATATTATTATACGAGAGCTCTATCAAAGGCAGATGGTCCTCCTAGATGCCCCTGAAGTCAATCACACACGCTCTCAACATATCCTCCAATGTCTGAAATGTGCGCCATTCCCGCCCGTCTGTCTGAGGATGAAAGGCAATATTAAGCTTCACCTATGTGCCTAAGTTCTTCTTGAAGGATCTCCAGAACTGTGAAGTGAACTAAGCTCCTCTATCTGAAATGATAGACAAAGGAAGCCCATATAATCTCACTATCTCATCAGTGTAGAGTCTCGCCTAATCCTAGGCTCTATAAGTAGACTTCACAGGGATATAGTGGGAGACTTAGTCATCCAGTCCACAATAACCCACCTGGAGTCATGTTGTTTCCTAGTCTTCGGAAGACCAACCACGAAGTCCATATCAATAATCTAAGTAAGACGACCAGGCTTAAAATGTTCTACCTTAACCTGTTAACAATTAGGACACTTGGACACATATTCTGCAATGTCCTTCTTCATGACATCCACCAATAGATCTGCTTAAGATCATGATACATGTTGGTGGAACCTGGATGTATGGAATATCTGGAATCATGCGCCTCTGCAATGATCCAGGTCAACAAATAATGCACATTTGGTACACAGCATGTCCTGGTACCTAAGTATGTCGTCATCTCCCGAAGAAAACGACTCATACATCTTAACCAACGCTGAGTCCTTTAGCTCCATCAACACAAGATCAAGATGCTAACCCTCCTTGACTTCAACTACTAAGGATGATTCAAAACTAGGATGAACTGAAACACCCCCACTAGTAGAGTCAACTAATCGCACATCCAATCTGGCAAGTCTGTATATCTTTCACCAACTCCTTATTCTCACCCACAACGTGGGATGTACTTTCCATTCTAATCATACTCAAAGCATCAGCTACAACATTAGCCTTACCTTGATGGTAGTGGACATTCATGTCATAGTCCTTCAACAGCTAAAACCACCTCCGCTGACGTAGATTCAACACCCTCTATGTGAACACATACTGGAGACGTTTGTGGTCTGTGAACACATCCACATCCACTCCAGAAAAGTAGTGCCTCCACAATTTCATTGCTAACACCATAGTTGCCAACACCAGGTCATGAGTGGATAATTCTTTTCATGAAC
The DNA here is from genome assembly GCF_001406875.1 of Solanum pennellii. NCBI lineage: Eukaryota > Viridiplantae > Streptophyta > Magnoliopsida > Solanales > Solanaceae > Solanum > Solanum pennellii. The sequence continues at coordinate 56,509,216 of NC_028640.1, forward strand.
CTTGAGCTGTCTGGACACATAAGATATCACCTTACCACCATACATAAGAACACAACCCAAACTAACCCTAGATGCACCACAATAAACAGTGTAATTCTGACCACACTTAGGCAAAATAAGCACCGGGGTTGTAGTCAGTATGTCCTTGAGCTCCTGGAAACAATTTTCACAAGTCTCTGTCCATTCAAACTTGGCCTTCTTCTTAGTCAAAGCTGTTAGTGAGGCAGCAGTGGAAGAAAACTCTCCATGAACCTGCAATAATAACAAGCCAATCCTAAGAATCTATGAATATCTGTGGGAGTAAGAGGTTTTGTCCAGTTCTGAAAAGCCTCAGTCTTCCTAGGGTCTACCTTCACACTTTTTTCGGACACAATATGACCCAGGAAGGTCACTGATCTAAGCCAGAATTCATACTTGCTTAATTTGGCATACAGTTGATGTTGTCTAAGTACCTGTAAGGTTTTTCTTAAATGTTGTTCATGCTCTTCCTTGGTCTTAGAGTAGATGAGAATGTCATCAATTAATACTATGACGAAAGAGTCAAGGTATTCACGGAAGACCCTTTTCATGAGATCCATAAATGCAGCAGCTGCATTTGTGAGACCAAATGATATAAGTACAAACTCATAGTGACCATAATGGGTACGAAAGGCTTTCTTTGGTATATATCCATCCCTAACCCTAAGTTGATGGTACCATGAACGAAGATCAATCTTCGAGAAGCAACTAGACCGTTGGAGTTGGTCGAACAAGTCATCTATTCTGGGAAGTGGATACTTATTCTTGACAGTGACTTTGTTGAGCTGCCAATAATAGATACACATTCTAAGGCTTCCATCTTTCTTTTCACAAACAACACTAGAGCTCCCCAAGAGGATATGCTCGGCTGAATGAAACCCTTATCTGTGAGATCTTTTAAATGCAGTTTCAGCTCTTTGGGTTCAGCTAGAGCCATTTTGTAAGGAATAATTGAAATTGGTTTAATATCGGGTTCTAAGTTGATATCAAAGTCAATCTCTCTAGGGGGAGGAACTCCAAGCAAACCATCAGGAAATACATCTTGGAACTCATTCACTATAGGCACAGAGTATATGGAAGGAATGACATGATCAAAATCTAACACTCACAAGAGGACATAATAACCCCTTGGACATCATTTTATTGGCCTTAAGGTTCGAAATCAAGGGATAAGGACGACTCGATTTGTACCCTACCAAGACCAGGTCTTCTTCATTAGGGAAACGAAATCTCAAAACCCTACTACGACAACCCATACAAGCATAACAACTATGAAGACAATCCATGCCAAGAATAATATCAAAATCATGCATTGGTAACTCAACCAAGTATGCACACATAGTCTTACCACTTATAACTATTTGACAATCCTTGTATACTCTATAAGTTCTTATATTTTCTCCTAACGGTGTACTAACCACTATAGGATCATGCAAAACTTCAGGAAATAACCCAAAAGTGAGAGCAAGCAAAAGAGTAACAAAGGTAAGCGTAGACCCTATATAAAGTAAAGCATAAACAGAAGTTGAGAGTATTCACAGCATACATGTGACCACATCAGCAGAATTCTCCTTCTTCTCCATGCCCTTCATGGCGTATAACCTGTTCCTCTTAGGAGGCTCGACTGCTACTGCACCCTGTGGATTAGTCCTAGTATGAGCATTACCTCCAGCTTGACCCCTATTCTGTGGGCAGTCCTTAACTATTTGTCCGCTCTTACCGCAACTGAAAAAGGTACTTGTGCCCTGTTTGCACTCTTCATTGTGAGCACGGCCACCCTGCACAATTCATTCTTGGACACTGCAGATCATCTCTATTGCCCTTCTTGGGATCGAATCTGCCTACTCTAGGTGTTGTACTCCTCTAAAAACTAGAGTTCCCTGAACTCTGTTGCCCCTTTTTGAATATGGGCTGCTCAGGGACGCCAAAATTGTTTCTGTGGCCTCCATTGCTAGGACCTGCCTGATCATGTGGCTTAGGCCTCCTAGAATCACGGACTCCCTACTTCTTCCGGCTGTCCTCCACCTTCAGGACATGCACCATCAACATAGAGAGGTACATGTTATTGTAAAGCATCGCATCCCGACACTCCTCCTCCAGATCTCCGGTGATTCTTGTGAGGAACCGACTCATCTCATCCCTACTGTTAGATACAAGGAAAGTAGCATACCTGGATAGTTTAACAAATTTCAGGGAATACTACCTGACTGTCATTAATACCTTCTTAAGGTTGATAGACGAGTCAACCTTGGCCTCCCTCATCTCCCTAGGGAATAATCTCTCCAGGAAGTCTGTCTTAAATAACTCTCAAGTGATGGAAATTCCGCCCAACGCTCGGCTATCCTGCCACATCTTGCACAAAATCTATGCAACATCCTTAAGCTGATAGGAAACCAACTCAGCTTTCTCTGTATCTGTGGCTCGTATGGCCACCAAAATCTTATGTACCTCGTCCACACACTCCTAAGTATCTATTAAAGTCTTGGACCATATGAAAACGGGAGGACTAATCCTCATGAAGTCTCATAGCGTGTCATCCAAGCTACGAACCGTTGGGTTTTCCCTCTGAACATTTTGCCATTTGACCTGGTCATTCATAGCCTGGTCCTGCTTAGTAATGGTCTATGCCATCTGGGACAGAGATGCCCGCACCTCCACATAAGTCAACCCAGCAGGGTTAACCGGCATAGCCACTTCTTTAGTTGGAGCCTGGGGTGGAACCTGATTGTTCCCAACAGCTGCTCCTCCTATCCTCTAACCAATGTTTCTCCTAGTATTCATTCTCTAAAGGCAACAAGGATTGATGTTAGACACGCTCATAACATCAAGAAATCAGACAATAGAAAAAGGTACGATAAGATCATAAGAAGGGAAATTTTCCTACCCATTATGCAATCTCTAATTCAGGATACTGTTGCACTTCACTACTATGAATTATAATTTACTTGATGTGGTTGTTGTCAACTTATTATCCTTGGTTTTAACCTAACGCTCTGATACCAACTTTGTCACGCCCGAAATCTAGACCCTAGATGAGACCGCATCGTTTACCTCTCAGAGGTCGCAGACAAGCCTACATACGTCATCCTTACTTCATCTAGGTTAATTTTAGCGGAAAATTTGAACTTTTTGTTACTTAATACTCATAAATGTTCACAATCAACCGTCTAACATTCAGAAAATCAAATGAAAGAAATAGGTCAATATTGTATTAAGTGTATACTTGCCAAAATGGCACCCATACGATGTCTGAAATAAAATGGGAAAGAAACGCTAGTGGAACATACTCCACTAGCTCAATCCTATAACTAAGATAAAATAAAATGGGAAAGCGTCCTCGAATGCATGAGGGCCTACCAAGTCCGAATGAATTCTCCACGTCCGGATAGCTTCAGCGTCAATCTGTAAGCTCTAATATTCACCTATGCCTGCACCTAAAATGGTAGAGTTGTATGGGATAAATACACACTTGTACTAAGTATGAGTATATGCAAGCACACACCAAGGTTATGCATGAGTAAGAATAAATCATTCCGAACAACATAATTTATAGAAAGTCTAGTCAGTGACTTGCCCAATATGGATTAGGAAAGTCATGGGACATACCAAATTTGAATTAGGAAAGTATGGGGACTTGCCAAAATTGGTTTAGGAAAGTCATGCCATGAGAGAACATGCATCACTATAGGTATCATATTGCACACAACACATAACATATTACATATAACACATAACATATTGCATATAAAAAATAACATATTTCATATCATTCGTTCATATGCCATGATACCTGGAATCATGGACTTGACATTATGACTTTTCAAAATAAGGTCTAAACAAATGGGCCTCAATTAGGGAGCCTTCTTTAGCAAACACAGAGTCTGCTTCATTCATTCATACGTACTTCATTTCGTTCATTAATATACTAGTGTAACTACTAGTCATACCTAGGATATAGTTTAAGACACTCATCGGGTTTGATGTGCAAAGACAAAGAATAACCTAGTGTCATTCGATAAGTCCAGCTCACCTCTTGATTATCCTATCCTAACACCTTTTGTATCATTCATTTCGTTGTGTGCATCATTAGAGGCTGGGCTCATTCTTTCTTTGGGAACTTTAACTTTAACCGACATAGATCATGTGAGCATCATGAAATCCAGTGTCTTCCCCACACCGAAAGGAAGTGGAATCACCAGCCAATGTGACCCAAAAATGCTAGCGTACTCGGCATGCTGGATAGTCTTATCTCATGAGGGTTACGTGAACCTCCGCCCTTCCAGAAAGAAGGCATAACCGCTCATAGATAGCCTATCAGTGCTTAGTATAAAGTTCCATTACATTAAACTCATACGTCATGAAAACTCTCTTATAATATAAGGACATCATAGCTCAATAGATGATTTCTCATCGCATCATTATTATTAAGTATATATTAATCTCAATACCTTCCGTTCGAGTGTTCATAGAGACTGGTCTCTTCTTTTGTTTTACACTCTCATAGGTGAGTACGTTTTGGTAACATTTAGTTAGGCTCATTTGAGATTGCTCTCATCTTTCACATTAGCCTCTAATAATGTTGTCACCACATTCATTAGCTTTTATTTGATCTTTGTAATTACTCACCCCTATTTACTTGAATGGTCATTTCATCATATACCAATGCACTTGGTCATTTAGTGTGCTTCACACTCTTATTTGACCCTTCTAGGGTTTCACCATTTCGTTACATACATCTTATGTTCACTTACTTTACACGTATGCTACACTTATGGGTCTATACATACAAGCCATGAGAGTTCAATCATAGTTCGTTTAAGTAATTCATATCTTCCTAAGATTATGTGGTACAAGACTTATGCATCTTGTATGTATGGTAAGATCTCGATTTCGATCTATGTAGGCAATATTATTTTTGAACATTTATTGACGTATGACTTATGTATCAATACGGAATTTGGACAAGGGAACCCGATTTCAAATCCCTTGGACAACACTTACATTTTTATTTAATATTAGTTTGATCCACACAGCTTGGGAACCAAAAATCGAGCCCCAACGCGTCCTTTTCATTTTCCCTTGATTTCATTCTTTAGTTTTCGTTCGTTTGGGACTGAAAGGATGTGGAATCAAACCCCCACAACCTCATTGTCTTTTATTTTCCTTTTTCCTTAACCAATTTTTTTTCACCAAGAGGGTGTGGGATCGAACCCCCAAAGCCTCATTTTCTTTTCTCCTTAATTTCCTTTATTCTGCCAAGTGGTTGTGGGTTCTATTCCCACATGCCTCAATTTTTATTTTTAGTTTAATTCTCTATAAAGTTTGACAGAGAGGTTGCAGATTCAAACCCCACACACCTCACTCTTTTTTTTTCATATTCAGTCAAGTCACACGTCGAATCCCACATGCCACATTCTTTTTAACTCACATTATTTCAATGATTTTTAACATGGTGAGGTCAAAGATTCAATCCTCAGTGATCTCACTTATTTTTCTTCATTTTACATAGCTTATTAAATAACATTACTAGGCTGAAATTAACCAACAAGGTGTTGCAAATTTGAGTTACATTTTTCAGCTTCTTTTCATCAGCATTTTGAGTTAATTTTAAGGGAATTTCGTGAATCATTTAGCTTAAAGTTTTTCACTCAAATCATCCACATTATACTTCATATGAACATAATGATTTATACAAGTTTGTGCATGTGAAATACAACCATAAAACATGTCATTCCATGCTCCAATCCGTGTCAAAGATCCAAGGCAACACACACTTTCACACATACTTATCACCTAGTCTTGGAAAAACAAACTTTAATAATCACATAAATCCGAACACACATACATGAACATGATCATAACGAAAACACATTATATCCCTAATTTCTACCGGAAAACATATCCAACTTACGAATCAATGAAAGCTAGTGAAAGGGACATGCAACGGGGAACAACCCTAGTTTTCGGAATAGAATCGTCTGAGTCCTAAGGGTCTCTTGGGAAAGGGACCAATAGTAAGAAAACCCATACCTTAATTTGTCATTCAAACCTTGAACGTTATGCCCAAAGACCTCCTCCAAATTCAGGTCCAATTATGAAAGCTTCAACACAAAACTTCGACGGAAAAATCCCTCCCTATTGCCTAACGTTTTTTGTTATGTTTTGAATAAGTTTTTAACGTCAATGTTCTTCAAGTGTGAAGAAATTTATGTTGATGATCAGTTCTTCTGTTTAGTCAGAGAGAATGTGAAAAGAAAGAGAGATATTGACGTAAGAGAGAGAGTTAAACGTGAAAGGTTGCTTAGGCTTAGGTAGAGACTTAGTCACACTAGGACTCTTCCAAACCTATAAAAAAAAAATTTCCTTTTTATTAAATAAGCTAATAAATATTAATTAAATACATTAATTTACCAATTTAACTAAAATAATTTGAATAATTTATTCTGCCGTGTGGTTGTGGGTTTGATTCCCACATGCCTCAATTTTCATTTTTCTTTTAATTCTCTCTAATGTTTTACAGAGAGGTTGTGGGTTCGAACCCCACATACCTTATTCTTATTTATTTATTTTTATTTTTCTTTTCATTTTCGGTCAAGTAATACGGGTCGGAATCCCACATGCCACATCCTTTTTAACTCACAATATTTCAATGATTTTTAAAATGGTGAGGTCACAGTTTTGATCCTCAGTGATCTCACTTATTTTTATTCATTTTACATATCTTATTAAACAACTTTACTTTGCTTAAATTAACCAACAAGGTTTTGGAAATTTGAGTTACATTTTTCAGCTTCTTTTCATCAACATTTTGAGTTAATTCTTAGGGCATTTCGTGAATCATTTAGCTAGTAGTTTTTCACTCAAATCAGCCACATTATACCTCATATGAACATCATGATTTATACAAGTTTGTGAAAGTGAAATACAACCGTAAAACATGTCGTTCCACGCTCCAATTAGTGTCCAAGAGCCACGGCAACACACACTTTGCACACATACTTATCACATAGTTTGAGAAAACATAATTCAATAATCAAATAAATTCGAACCCACATACATGAACATAATCATCAATAAAACACATTTCATCCCTAATTTCTACCAGCAAACATATCCATCCTACGAATCAGTGGGAGCTAGTGACAGGGACATGAAACGGGGAACAACCATAGTTTATAGAATAGAATCGTCTGATTCCTAAGGGTCTCTTGGGAAAGGGACCAAGATTAATAAAACCCGTACCTTATTTTTACGTTAATAGCTTGAAATTTCCAATCAAAGACCTCCTCCAAGATCACGTCCAATTCCAAAAGCTTCAAACCAAACTTCGACGGAAAAATCCCTCCCTTTTGCCTAACGTTTTTGGTTATGTTGTGATAAAGTTTTTAAAGGAAATGTTCTTCAAGTGTGAAGAAATTTTAGTATCTGATCAGTTATTGTGTTTAGGCAGAGAGAACATGAAAAGAAAGAGAGATATTGACGTGAGAGAGAGTTAAAGAAGCATGGTTATTAGGCTTAGGTAAAGACCTAGTCAAATTAGGACTCTTTCAAACCTTTAAAAAAGTCCAATTTTTTCCTTTTTTATAAATCAGATAATAAATATTATTTAATTACATTAATTTACCAAATTAAATAAAATAATTTAAATCGTTGCTCCCACTAGGTTCGAACCAGGGTGAAGCAAGATTTTGCTAAAAGGGAAATTTCGGCCCTCTCTCCCCAAAATACCCTTTCACATTATTATTTAAATAATTAATTACATATTTAGGGTAATTATGATACTACCCTTAGCCTGTAAAAAGATCATTTTACCCCTAGATCCTCCAAACATAAGATTACCCCTTTTTCAGTCCAGTAAAGACTCATTCGGGTAAATCTTCATATACGAGACCCCTACATGGATGGACCCAATATTTACCCTTTTTAGTTTGCTTGGCTGTCTCAAGGGCTTAGAGGTATGGTTCTACGCGCATCAATCCGTGTGAACCCGGTCTAATCGTAGGCATTCTAGACACACTAAACATTACGTAGCATATTCATTTTTAGAGTTATTACACTCCTCAAGGGCCCTTGGTTGGTCATTGAAGAGTTGCACCCAAACTTTTTGATTATGAACTAGATCTAATACATATTAGACACCCTTCCACCAAATTTCAGTATTTTTTAAATCCTAAAACATAATAAAATAGGCTAAGGCATACTAGAACCTCATTGAGCTAGATTTCGGACGTCATGGACGTTCTTTGACATTTTAATTTCCAAACTTCCTAAATGACCTGTATTCATTGTTGATGACCTTAAAACAATGTCTAATTCATTTTACACCTATGTTAGGCTCTAGGACACGTCTTAGATTTTTTATGTTTTACAACAACGACTTAAGCTTGAGGGGATTAAGATGAACTTACCTTGGCTCTGCTCAACTCAAGAATATGCCATCTCAAAGTATGTATATAAAGAAATTCAAAACACATGTGATATATGTAAATATTTTAAAACAATAAAAAAAAATTGGTTCGTTTAACAAATGAAATAATAAACTCAACTTTACATATATATGAAAGTACTATAACTTTTTTGGGATATTCTCAAAACGACAATCATCAGTTTGAGCCTAAGTGATGATACAACGTTTTACTTCTCGTTGACGGAGGACCATCCTATACCTTGATATCGGTATAGGAACATACTTAGCTTAGTGTATCAACTAGATAAACTTACATAATCATTTAAAAAGTATGATTTGTCAATGCTGATGATGGCTTCGTGGTTTACATGGAGACTTCAGTTAATAAGAACTCCAATGCCGACATCGATGCTCAATACTATTCCTAAAACATAATTTAGCTCATTTTTTTAAAATAAAACATCCTTCCTTTTGGTTGTGATAATTTAGTGAACCCTTTAGATTTTTTTTAAAAAAATTTTGGAATCAATGTACCCCTTTTAGTTTAAAACAATTTTCGAACACTTAGTTTTGTTTTAACTTAACACTTAGTTGTCGTTTAACTTTAATGTGAAACATTTATAAACCTTTAGGTAATACTTAGTTTCCTTTAGTTTTTGAGAAATAACTCAACTCTTGCTCTTTACTTAACTTGAAACTTAACTCTTAGGGAATACTTAATTCCCTTATAAGTTTTTAGAATTTAACATCAACTATTTACTCTTTGCTCAACTAGTAACTTGAGCCTTAAACCAATGTTAAAATGATTGTTTAAGAATCTTTGTAAACTTTAAGAAGTTACTTTGACTTGTTTTTTACTTTCAAACTTGACTCCTAACTTCTTTGACTTTGATCTTAACTTTTCTTGAATTGAATTATGGATTCAAGGATCATGATCTCATGTTTATGAATGAACTCATGATGTTTAGATGTACTTTAGAGTGTTAAAATCAACTAGGAATGATAGGTATATCACTTAGGAATTAGTACGAAAAGTTAGGGAAGAATGGGATCTCCAAGGTTCTTTGCGCTCTGAGAGGTGCTGATCGCCAGAGCCATACGGACAAAGGTTGACCTCAAGCTCTCTGGCTTGCTTAGCGTGCCAGGTCCTGACGGAGAGAGTCTGTTCTGAGGAATTCTGGTGGGCGCGGCACCCCAGGACATACAAGACGGGGTTTCGAACTTTTCTTCTCTGATTTTCAATTCTAAACCTCCCAAACTTCCATGGATCCCTCCTCAAACACTTAGTATCTCTAAATACTTCATAACCCAATAGATTCGACCCAAAAACAGTCAAGAAACATGAATCAAATCTACTTGGGATGCACTACAATTCAACCAAGGATTCAATGAATTTTCATGAAGAACTCCCATATTCGTCAATCCATATACTCTAACTTGATTAATTAAAACAATTTTATATGAGGAAAGTACCCAACACCGAATAATCTCAGATACCTCGATAGGATCACCCCAGACGAAACCCACGCAATGATCTTTGTGTTCTTGGATAATTCTTGATCTTCCTTTTCTTTACTCTTTTGGGACTTGGTTTTACCCCTAATATAACCTAAAAACAAATTAGGAAATACTAGGGTGAAGAGACAACTCTACCCTTACTAAAATCCAGATTGGATTTTCCTCAGCTCAATAGCCCAAATTCTGAATGGCATATATCCCTCTTATTGTATCGGAGTTTTGCAAACTTGGCTGTGTTCGAAAGATCCAGGGATTTCCAACCATATAAAGAACTCGTCAAAATTCTTCTTGAGCTGGAAGTTATGACTGTTTGAAAATGACCAAAACTCACTTTTGAAAGCTGAATATTTTCCATATTTCCCTACTTATTCCCAAAACTGATTATTCTTTGTTTCTTAGCTTATTCTTAGTTAGTACATAACTATTTTGTACTCAATCTTTCTGAAAAATATTTTACCTTTTTTCAAAAAAATAATCTTTTTCTTCATGTAAAAATGAAACATTTGGTAAGTACTTGGTTTCCTTATGATATTTCTCAAACACCTTTTTACATCCTCAAAAACACAAATGTTAGCTTTAAAAGATTCTCATTTTTTATAACTAAAAATAGGTTTTATGTTGGAATATATAAATGAACGCATCAACTAAAGTATCTCAATAACAATATTGAAAACTCATACTTAAAATTCAATGATACTATTCATGTCAAGAAAAATCAATCATATGATTCCTGCTACAATATATACATAGTCAATCTACTCAATAATAACTCTAAACAATTTACAACAATTAAATGATTAGACATACGAATAAAAATCAACAACTCAAGAACTAAGAACTCAATATCAACTTATCTCAGAAATACTGAATTGTAAAGACAGACCAATAGATTACTTTTTTATTGATTAAAAAGTAGATGTAGGACATAAGAATGAACTAGTCCAATACTATGATAGCCCTACTTACGTGATTATGAACATTTTAAAATGAAAACTTTAGTGGAGACTTGATCTACCTTGACCTTGAGGAGGAATATTAGAGGAGAAGAACACCGGAAAACTTATGTAGCAGGATTTTCTTTGTATCTAGGATTTTCAACTTGAAGGTTTTAGGGTTCTTGTTGGGAAAGAGGAACAAAGATAAAGTGCCTCAAAAGGAGGTTTCATAGACCTTTAAGGTTCATGGGTCCGTGAAACTTCACATGTATGATTGTGCTTCACTAAAGTGGGCATAACCTTTTACTCAAACCTTGAACTGAGATAAACTTAGTGGCGTTGTAAAGAAAACGCAAATACATTTAATTTGATTGTTAGAGGGGCATATGATGTATTATTGTAGCACCCTAAAACGAACTAAGGTGAACTAGAGCTTTGTGGTTGTTTCTTTAGTTAATTTTAAGTGAAAATAAGTTATATTGAGGTTCTTAGGAAGTGTATGAAGTTTGTTTAAGTCTGGAGGTTAAACGTTCGAGAACGTCTATGACGTTCGAAAAGTGTGTCTTAAAAAGTGATAGTATGACTTCATGTGTTTGAGTGAGTTTTTAGGGGTTTAATTTCCGGGTAAGACCCACCTAGTACCAACGAGGCTTCCTAGAAGAGCACCCAAGAATTGGCAACAAAGCTTCCAAAAGTTGGGCAATCGACGCCTTAGTCTACTGGCCGTACACTCAACGAAGCCCCCTATTCTAGAGGATTAAGTTGCGACTTAGTGTAGGGGGATAAACCCTCCATTCAACAGCTACAGACCCAAATGATGCCCAGTAGCACGGGCCATCGTTCAGTCGATGCCCCGTTGTTTGGGTCCGTCGATGGTGTCCTGGAAAAGCTGTGGGAAACTCTGTGAGCTTGGGATGTTTTGTGTAAATTCACCCCAAGTATTTTAGGACCCTAGAATGATATATTTTAAGGTTTTTAAGTTATATATATTATTTTTAAGTCCTAGACCTAGACAAGACCCCTCACATCTAATATTCAAACTCTCTTTCTAAAAACAAACTCTCCCAAGTCACCATTGGAGCTAAGAATCAAGGAAGACCTAGGAGGGATGATTTACCGTGTTTATTCAACAAAATTAGTGGGTTTCCTTCTTATTGAGGTATGATAGTTATCCTTAAATCCTCTTCCATTTAAGGACTAAAAGATGTCAAAAAGGGTTTTCAAACTCTATTTTCTCCTAGTTTTGATTCTAAGCATGGGTCTTCATGTAAAAGTGTTTTAATGATTCAAATAGGTTGCTTCTAGTATTAATTGTTGATTTTAATATTAAAATTGTAATGAACTTATGTACATATTTCCGACTTTTAGCTTAATAAATAGGCTAAATGAATATGTTTGTGTAGGATATGAAGTTTGGTTTTTTTTTATGTTGTTATTATTGTTTAGCTACTGCCATAAGGTCCATATTATGATGAAATATTCAATGATTGGTTATACGTGATGAGATCTTGGTTTAATAGTGAGTTAGTTATATTGTATAACTCCTATTATCAAATGTTATTGAGTTGTATGGTCCACTTTCTTTGCGGCGGTGTTTAATGATATATTTTGATATATTTGGTATTAATTCTGAGTATGAATTTAAAGGCCTAATGTGTTAAATGAAGTTAAAATGAAGATGGTTCTTGTTGAATTGTGTTATGAATCTTCAATTTTATGTCTTGCTTAGATTATGTCTAAATGAAGTAAGTGTATATGTAGATCATGCTAGTGTACAAGAAAAGGATAAATTAAGGTGTAAGCATGTCTAGAATTCAATGTTATGAAAATGATGATATATGTGAAACATGTGCCCACATGTCCATTCACACTCACATTTTGAATGAATTAATGAATGATTGAAGTTAAAGAATGTGAATTAAAAAGGGTAGTTTTGGGGTCAGAACTCATTCTGAGTTGAGATGTAGTATTTAGTAGCAACCTCACTACCTCCCAAGAGCTTTCTAATGTAGGTTGGAGGATGGGTAACCATTGTGAGTTGAGATGGTATACCCAAAAGGTATCCTTCATTATGTGTAAAGAATGTTTAAGACTCTGTGGGTGTTTTAAGCTTAACACCGAGAGGATTTGAAGAAGAGGTGGGTGCACATTTTAAGTAGAGATGTCGTACCCAATGTACCTCCTGTGATGAGTACTCCTTCTTAGTACAGAGTGAGTTACTTAGTAGTAATATCCTTATTCCTTAATTATGTGCCCGCGTAGGTAAAGCTATTCGACAAAGCCATGTAAAAGCTTAGATAAATGCCCCACCGTAGGCAAATGGAGAACCCTTATCTGTTAAGGGTAGTATTAGGATTCCATGTGTTGATCTCATGGTCAATGTAAGTTAAAGCTATTCCCTCACAAAATAAAGAATGAACTAACTCTCATAAAGGAACTTACTACTTAGGGTAAGTGGTGGTATGGGACGCTATCTATCCATTGAACTAATAAGACCTTCAGAAAGGGGAGTCTTGGTGTATTTGATATGATATTTATGAACTAATTCTCCTAAAAGAACATACTACTTAGGGTTGGTGGTTTTATGGGAGGCTATGTATCCATGGCACTAAGTAGACCTTACGAAAGGGTAGTCTTGGTGTGTTCTATGATGTGTTGTAAATGAAGTTACATAACTTAAGGTCGAATGTTAAGGAAGTATGTTAAAACTATGTTTATGTGATAAAGTTAGAAGTGACTAATGTAGGGTTCTTAATCTAAGGGAATCCTCAAGGAGCACTAAGTGGGATTAGTAGTATGGGATGTTACTCTCACATTGCACTTAGTGTAATTTATAGATCCTATTGGAGAAGGGTACTTACATGAAATCCTTCTTTTATGAATGTCTTTAAAATGTCTAGCCAAGAGAGTGGATTTGACTCCCGGGCTAGGTAAGGCTATGGTTGGTGGTCTTAAGGATCGTTTTCGGTTGTCTTGAAGGGGGTGTATGGGAGTTCATTTCTTGTCTTACCTTAGGGAGTCTTAGGATAACTTGGTTAGGGAAACCTCTCATGAAATGAGTTCACATTGCTTGGAATGAGTTGTTCACTGTAACATGTAACTTCTTTAATGTGTTTCACTGTAATGTTTTGGAGTTCACTGTAAAAGTGACTCCTTGTGCTAGAATTATGGAACTCTTTTATTATGTGCTAAATTATGATGCCTATACTACCTTAACTCTATAATTATGAAAGTTTTACTTATTTGGCATGAAAGCTTATTTTTGCTAAAATATCACTTTTCGAATGTTTTTGCATATGTCATACATAGTACATGGTTTTGTGCTAACCACATACTTTTCTATACGTAATAAGCATAGGCTGGAGTCTTTTGAAGAGTAGAAGACAATGCTTGGGAATCTATCCTCTCATGATTAAGTATGTCTTCTTACATTCGAGGACATAGTACTATTTCTTGATTTGTAGCATTAAGACTTATTTTTCGTCAATTTAATGTAAAGGGCTTTGTCCCTAAGATATTTATGTCGAGTCTTTAAGTTAGCTTGTGAAGATGAGATAAATCCTTAGCTTTTATGAAATATGTCTTCTTTATTAATTTATTAAAAGTTTTTAATTCTGTACTATTTTTCATGTCTTATGTAATTAATGATAGCTATGGCTTGTACAAGACCTCCGAAAGGTCAAGTACGCAATTGTTCCGACCTAAGGTTGCTTTATTCTTCTAGGGGTACTTTCTGGTCATTACAAACTTGGTATCAGAGCATAAGTTTATGGAAAATAGATTAGGGTCTAACGTCTCACAAGCCACGTCTAGTAGATTCTTGGTCATTTATGTGACTCGCGACACATCCATGATCAAGAGGCTATAAGATGATAGAAGTTTCACTTTCTTCTCTATTATAATATTGTTCCTTAGATTTAAGTTATGTAAGGTATCTTTTCTCAACCACTTCTCATTATGTTTATAGTACATAAATACGCGGAGATCAACAACTAGAAGGGAAGAGGGATGTGTAGCTAATGACAGAATTTCTCCCTTTGTTGGCCAAGTTCCTATAGTTGGCCTAGAGAGAGAAAATGAGGAGGTTCCCCTTCAAGAACATCAAGTGCCTCCGGAACCTCAAGAGCCTCTAGTACCCCAAGTGTCTTTTATGCCTCAAGCTCCTCAAGGTGCCTTTGTTGAAAGGGATATGACTAATGCGGATTTGAGGGTTGCCCTAATATATTTGACCCTCAAGATCAAATTGTTACTATTAACTTGGTTGCCCAAGGTAACCAAGGGGATAGACCTAAACCTAATGTGAGTACTTCTAGTTCTAGAATTCAGGATTTCATGAGAATGAACCATCCTACTTTCCATCGCACTAAGGTGGATGAAGATCCACAAAGCTTCCTAGATGAGATATTAAAAGTTCTAGATATTATGGGTGTGACCCCTAGGGAGAGAGCGGAGATAGACACTTACCAACTCAAGGATGTGGCTCAAGTGTGGTTTGAGCAATGGAGGGATGAGAGACCTTTAAGGGATGGTCTAGTAGATTGTGAAGTGTTCAAAGAGGCCTTTCTAGATAGGTTCTTTCCTTTAGACTGGAGGGAGAAGAAGATGGTTGAATTCATGAATCTTCGTCAAGGGATAATGAGTGTAAAATAATACTCTCTCAAATTCACCATAGTCTCTCAGTATGCCCCGACCATGCTAGCCAACCCTAATACTAGGATGAACAAATTTGTGTTGAGAGTGTCTAGATTTGTGGAAAAGGAGTGACGTAAGCCAATGCTCCTTAATGAGATGGATATCTCTAGACTCATGGTGTATGCACAATAAAGTAAGGAGTCCAAAATTAGGGTGATAAGACAAGAGGGGAAGAGGCCTAGATTTGATGAATATAGTCAAGAAAAACCTAAGAGGATGTTCTATCACCAAGAGTCTTCCATGGGGATCAAATATAGAGTTCCCAACAAAAATTCCCAAGGTGGTGGCCATACTTTTGAGAGACCTAAGTGTACTACTTTGGGGAAGCAACACATGGGTAAGTGTCTTGTCGGAATGGATGTTTGATTTGAATGTGGTAGTAAGACTCACAGGATAAGGGACTGCCCCAACATCAATGCAAAAGCACAAGGGGTTAATCAAGCTCCCCTAGATCCTAATGTTCCAAAGAAGAACCCTTCCTATGGGATAGGAGCTAGAAAGGAGAACTAATCCGGAGTTGATAGCCCCAGTAAATCTTAGCCATTTATGGTTGTTGTTTTTATGTTTTAAGATGAGTTTATATGGTTTTATACTTCATATGATCATTCCTTCTTGATTAATAGCTTAAAGAATGGAATTGTTGAAATTCATGCATATTTCAGTGTTATAGTGAATGCTCATTGCAAAATTTTTGAATTTTGAAAAGAATTGCCTTATCTTTAATTGAATTTTCAATATTTGAAAAAGTTAATCATATGAGAATGTTTAATTTTAGAGAATGTGGTTCTTCAATAAAAGAAGGATAAGAGTGAGATTTGAATTTGTGAAGTTTTGCAAAAGTTGCCTGCATTGCAAGTATTTTGAAATGTGAAATGGTGCTCCTTCTTAGTTTGAGCCACTGATTATGAATTTATGAGCCTCGATTTGGTGTTTAAAGGGCTTGTAGTAAGTCATTGTTGTTCTTAGAAGAGTTTAGTGTCATTCGAGGACGAATATTGTTCCAAGTGGGGGAGAATATAACACCATAAAATGAAAAAAGGTTAACTAGAGCTTCGTGATTGTTTCTTGAGTTAATTTTAAGTTAAAAAGAGTTATATTGATATTCATAGGCAGTGTATAATGTTTGGTTAAGTTTGGAGGTTAAATATCCGAGAATGTCCACGACATTCGGAAGGTCTGTCTTCGAAAGTGTTCATTTGTCTTCCTCTCTTTGAGTGGGTTTTACGTGCTCATTTTATTTGAAATAGGTGTGATATGTTCCTAATACCTATAAGACTATGTTTATGGGTTTAAAGTCTAAGTACGACCCCACCTGGGACACACGAGGGGTCATAGAAGAGGACCCAAGACTTGGCAACCAAGATGCCAAAAGTTGGGAAATTGACGCCCACAGTCTACTAGCCATGAATTCAATGATGCCCAGTCGTCTAGAGAAGTAGTTTGGGTCTTAGTGTAGGGGGATCTTCCCTCCATTCAACATCTGAAGACCCAAATGAGGCCCAGCAGCATGGTTCGTTGTTCAGTCGGTGCACCATTGCTTGGGTCCGTCGATGGTGTCCTGCAAAAGCCGTGGGACACGCTGCCAGCTTGGGGTGTTTTGTGTAAATTCACCCCAAGTCATTTAGGGACCTAGGATGATATTTTTAGGATTTTAAAGTTATATTATATTATTTTTAAGTCCTAAACCTAAAACACCCCTCACTTCTGATATTCAAATTCTCTCTCTAAAAATAAACTCTCTCAAGTCACTATTAGAGCTAAGTCTCAAGGAAGAACCAGGAGGGCTGGTTGTACGTGTTTCTTTATCAAAATTAGTGGGTTTCCTTCTCATTTAGGTATGGTAGTCATCCTTGAAACTCTTCCATTCAAGGAGTCATTTCTAAAAGATGTCAAAAAGGGTTTTCAGACTCTATCTTCTCCTAGTTTTGATTCTAAGCGTAGGTTTTCGTGTAAAAGCGTTTTAATGATTAAAATAGGTTTCTTCTAGTATTAATTGATGATTTTATATTCAAAATCTTAATTAACTCATGTATATGCATATTTCCAACTTTTAACTTAAGAAATGGGTTAAATGAACATGTTTTTGTAAGGTAAGAACTTTGGTTTTCTCATGTTGTTATTATGGTTTAGCTACTGCACTAAGAGACATATTATGATGAAATATTGAATAATTTTTTATAGGTGATGAAAGCATGGTAAAATGGTAATTTTGTTATATTGTATAACTCTTAGTATCAAATGTTATTGAGTGGTATGGTCCACTTTCTTGGCGGCGATGTTCACTTGATATATTTGGATATATTTGGTATTAATTCTGA
Organism: Solanum pennellii; assembly: GCF_001406875.1. NCBI lineage: Eukaryota > Viridiplantae > Streptophyta > Magnoliopsida > Solanales > Solanaceae > Solanum > Solanum pennellii. Next base: position 56,527,104 of record NC_028640.1, read on the forward strand.
GTATAGATTTGAAGGCCTAATGTGTGAAATGAAGTTATAATGAATATGGTTCTTGTTGAATTGTGCTATGAATCTTGTGTTTTATGTCTTGCTTATATTATGTCTAAATGAAGTAAGTGTATATGTAGACCATGCTAGTGTGTAAGAAATGATGAATGGAGGTGTAAGCATGTCTAGAATTCAATGTTATGAAAGTGATTATTTATGTGAAAGGTGTGCTCACATATACACACACAATCAAACTTTAATTGAATGAATGAATGATTGAAGTTAAAGAATGTAAATGAAAAAGGGGAGTTTTGTGGTGATCACTCATTGTGAGTTAAGATTAAGTATTTAGTAGCAACCTCACTACCTTCCAAGAGATTTCTAATGTATGTTGGAGGATGGATAACCATTGTGAATTGTGATTGGATGTCCAAAAGTTATCCTTGACCTTTATTAATGAATGTTCAAGAGTCTGTGGGGGAGTTATGCTTAGCGCCAACAGGATTTGAAGAAGGGGTCGGTACACATTGTGAGTAGAGATGTCGTACCCAATGTACCTCTTGAGATGAGTACTCCTTGTTAGTAGAGAGTGAGTTACTTAATAGCAATCTCCTTATCCCTTAACTATGCACCCACCTAGGTGTAGCTATTGGACAAACCATGTAAAATCTAAGAGAAAGACCCCACCCTAGGCAAATGGGGAACCCTCATCTGATAAGGGTATTATCTGGATTCCATGTATAGTTCTCATGGTTTATGTCTGTTAAAGCTATTCCCCCATAAAAGAACGAAAAAACTAAGTCTCCTAAAAGAACGTACTAGTTAGGGTAGGTAGTGGTATGTGATGCTGTATATCCATTGCACTAAGTAGATATTCCGAAAGGGAAGACTTGGTGTGTTTTATATGAACCATATGAACTAAGTCTCATAAAAGAACATACTATATAGGGTAGGTGGTGGTATGGGACGCTATCTATCGATGGCACTAAGTAGACCTTTTAAAAGGGGAGTCTTGGTATGTTCTATCATCTGTTGTAAATGAAGTTAGAGAACTTAAGGTCTAATGTTAAGGAAGTATGTTGAAACTAAGTTCTATGTGATGAAGTCAGAAGTGACTAATGTAGGGTGCTTAATCCTAAGGAATCCTCAAGGAGCACGAAGTGGGAGTAGTAGTATGGGATGCTACTCTCATATCTCACTTGGTGTAACTTATAGGTCCTACTGGAGAAGGGTACTAACATGAAATCCTTCTTGTATGAACGTTTTTCAAATGTCTAGCCAAGAGTTTGGATTTGATTCACAGACTAGGTAAGCCTATGGTTGGTGGTCTTAAGGATCGCTTTGGGGTGCCTTTAAGGGGGTGTGTAGGCATACCCTTCTTTTCTTACCTTAGGGAGTCTTAGGATAACTTGGTTAGGGAAATCTCTCAGGAAATGAGTTCACATTGCGTGGAATGAGTTGTTCACTGTAACATGTCACTGCTTCAATGTGTTTCATTGAATGTTTTGGAGTTCACTGTAAAGTGACTCCTTGTGCTAAAATTATGAAACTCTTTTATTATGTGCTAAATTATGATTCCTATTCTATTTTAACTCTATAATCATGAAAGTTTTACATATTTGGCATGAAAGCTTATTTTTACTAAAATATCCCTCTTCGCTTGTTTTTGCATGTCACATCATAGTACATTGTTTATATTAACCCCATACTATTCTATGCTTAATAGATATAGGTTGGAGGCGTTTGAAGACTAGAAGACAAAGCTTGGGAATCTATCCTCTCAAGATTATGTATGTCCTATTATATTCAAGGACATAATTCTATTTCTTAATTTCTATAGTTAAAACTTATTATGTATTTTTCATTTAATGTAAAGGGTCGTGTCCCTAAGTTATTTATATCGAGTCTTTAAGTTGGGTTGTGAAGACGAGATCAATCCTTAGATTTTATAAAAGATTTTTTCTTTATTAATTTATTAGTAAAAAGTTTTATTTATGCACTACTTTTCATGTCGTATGTAATGAATGATAGCTAAGGCTTGCAAAGACCTCCAAAAGGTCAATTACGCAACTGTTACAACCTAAGGGTTCTCCGTTTTTCTAGGGGGTACTTTAAGATTGTTATGATTATGTGTTGAAAGATACGATAATTTGAAGTTGATCAAAAACTTAAACACTTATGGGTCCCTTGATGAATGACTTCACGGTCCGTGTGAAGCTTTATAAATTGTCCAAGTGTCTATGAACCTTCATGGGTGTTGGGCTTAACTTCCCGAGCGAGGTGATGACTAGTGGTCCCCTTTTGGCTCTTCAAACTCTTCCTAAAGGGGCTATCAACTTTTACATTCACCATGATTCGTTGTACTGTCTTTGACACCATATACGGACCGTAGAAACCTTCCGTACTTGTGCACTTGTACTCAATTGAAGCATTTTACCTTTTATATTCCAAAATTTAATTTGCAAGGTATTACAATATCTTCCCCTCGGTAAAATTTGATCTCAAATGAGATTAAATTAAACATAAAAGTTGTGGGAAACTGTCTAACAACCAAACACAAAGTACAAATATTCACATAGCATAAACTCTAAATATCAACTTAAAAAGTACTGAACAAATAGTTAGTACCTTGGTCTTGAATTAATTTAGCGGAAAATAGGTTACACTATCTCTTCTTCATATCTTCCTTGGACGCCCAAGTAGCTTCCTCAACTAATTGGTTCCTCCAAAAGAATTTAACCAATAGAACCTTTATTTCTGAACCTGCGAACCTGATGATCAAGGATCTAAACTGGAATCTCCTCATTGGACCTGTTGTTATTCAATCCAATAGTTTCAGTAGGTACAATAAATGCATGATCACCCAATCACTTTTTTAGAATAGAAATATGAAACAGTGGTTGAATAGTTTCTAGTTCTAGTGGTAGATCAAACTTATAAGCTATATTATCAACCCTCTTGGAAATTCGGTAAGGACCAAGGTATCGAGGACTGATCTTCCTTTTCTTACCAAATTCATAACACCATGCATGGGTGAAACTTTCAGATATATCAAATTATCAACCTCAAACTCTAAATCTCTTCTTCTAATATCAGTATAGGACTTATCACGGATCTACACAAATTTTAACTTCTCCTAAGTTGTCTTCACCTGCTCCATGACCTAATGAACCATATATGGTCATATCAACTCAGTTTCACCAACCTCAAACCCCGAATTGAAGATCTATACCACCGCTCATATAGAGCCTCACTAGAGCCATCTAAATGTTGGAATGGTTACTATTATTGTATGAAAATTCAATAAGAGGTCAGTGGTCATCTAAATTACCTTTGAAATACAAAACACAAGCTCTAAACATGTCCTCTAAGGATGAACTGTGTGTTCTTCTTGAACAGTAATGAAATCCATATTAATCATCTCCCACTTCCATTCTGGAAGAGGTATATTCTGAGCTACACCACATGGCCTTTGATTCTCAGCCTTGACTTTTTGGAAATTTTGGCACTTTGGAACAAACCAGGAAATGCATCACTTCATGCCACTCCACCGATACACTTCTCTCAAGTCATGGTACATATTTGTGGCATTTGGATGAATCGAATCTCAGAAACTATAGTCTTATTTCATGATTCTATCTAGGATTTCATCCACACATAGATACCACAACTCACATTGATACCTTAGCAAACCACTCCCCTTGTGAAACGACCATCAGTTTATACTTATGCCTATTTACCTTCAACTTAAGTAAAATGGTCTCTTTGTTTTGCTTCTTCTTCCCTTCTGAATATAATGAGAATTTCGCCCATTAATCATGACCACTCGTCTTCACTGGAATCTAACAAACAGAAACGCAGATGTGCACGTCTGTGAACTTCCATGGCCAATTGTTTCTACCTTCCTTGCCATGAGAAATACTCACTATGGACAAACTACTCAAGGAATCAGCAACAATATTATCCTTAGATATATTGTGTAGAGTACTCATATAATAATACATGAGTAGTTCTATCAATTTACTTTGTCGAAGATTTAGTTCGTTCTGACATATTAGAGACTCTAGTGGTTATGAGCACATACACATGAACACCATAGAGATAGTAATGATTTATCTTGATAGCAAACTACTACTCCAAAATCGAAATCACGAGTCAGGTAGTTCTTTTTAAGAATCGTGTACCTTCTAGTAGGGTGAAAAATGGAATAGTGGTTAGCCGAGTTTTCAATCACTCAAAGCTTTTCTCACAAGCTTCATACCATTAAATGTAGTTATTTTTTAGTCAACTTAGTCAACGAGGATGAAATATATAAAAACTCCAATAATTTTCTCTATCAACTAGTCACTCCCACGAAACTCTTTATATCAGTTGGGGCAGTGGGTCTAGGACAACACTACATTTCTTCAATTTTCTGAGTGTTGACTCGAATTCCTTCACCAGACAAAATGTGGTCCAAGAATGTTGTGTACTCAAGTCTAAATCTCGATCATCGAGAGTTTAGAGGACTATTCTAAGATGACTAGCATGATCCTCTTCATTCTTTGAATATATCTATATGTCTTCAATAAATATTATAAAAACACACATTGAGATACTTCTTAAATATTCAAATAAAATTGAAAGTTAACAAAAAATAGAGTAGGTAAGGAAAGTAAGATATTAGCTGCAATAAATATGAGTGGTACAAGTGAGAGACCCTAACCTTTAGAATATGTGCAATGAAGGGTGGCTAAGTCACAATAGTAACATGAGCATTAAGAGGTGTATCGAGGTGGGGTATGTAATTAGACGAGGTCCCAATTTAGGCGATGATTTTTTTCTTATTTGTGCCTAGATTGTATAATTGAGTTGCCAATATGGGATAGTTTCGTGCAAGTGTAATTTTAGTGAAGATTTAGAAGTAGTCAAGAGAAACATCTAAGGAAGAATTCTTAGTATCTTCTTAAATCTTTTTTATCAACTTCAGGGTGCTTCATGTTTTTCAAAGATTGACCTTAGATCAGGCTATAATTAGTTGAAAGTAAGGGAATGTGATATTCCAAAGACAAGTTTTAGAACAAGGTATGTGAATTATGAATTTTTGTTATGTCCTTTGGTTTATTAAATGCACTTGCAGCCTTCCTGGATCTTATGAACAAAGTGTTCAGACCATTTTTAAATTTGTTTGTCATCGTGTTCATTGATGACATACTAGTTTATTCAAGGAATAAAGAAGATCATGTTATTCACCTCAGGATTGTCCTACATATTTTGAATGATAAGGAGATATATGCCAAGTTCTACAAGTGTGAGTTTATGCTTAAGTCTTTGGCATTCTTGGTCCACGTAGTTTCTGCTAATGGGATTATAGTTGACATAGAGAAGATGGAAGCAGTTCAAAGTTGAACTAGACCCACATCTCCAATTGATATAAGGAGTTTGTTGGGTTTAACTGGCCATTATAAAAGATCTGTTGAGGGGTTTTCATCTATATCGTCTCCCTTGACCAGTTTAACTCAGAAGATAGAAAAGTTTCAATGGTCTGAAGCTTGTAAAAAAAGCTTTCAAGAGTTGGAAAGGAGATTAACTGCTACTCCGGTTTTGACCATACCAGAGGGTACTAAAGGTTTTCTGGTAAATTTTGTTAAATGAAGAGTTGGCTTGGTATTCGTATTGATGCAGAATGGCAATGTTATAACTTATGCCTCTAGACAATTGAAGGTTCATGAGACGAATTATCCAACTCATGACTTAGAATTGGCTGCAGTAGTGTTTGCTTTGAAGATATGGCGCCACTACTTGTATAGTGTTCATGTTGACATATTCACTGACCACAAGAGCCTCGAATATGTGTTCACTCAGAAAGAACACAATCTAAGACAAAGGAGGTTGTTCGAATTACACAAAGATTATGACATGAGTATTCTTTACCACCCAGGTACGATGAATGTTGTTGTTTATGCCTTAAGAATATTTTCCATGGGTAGTACCACCCATGTTGAAGAAGAAATGAGAGAGTTAACTAAGGATGTGCGCAAACTTGCATGCCTGGGAGTTAGACTTATAGATTCTACGGAAGGAGGCATAATGGAAATCAATGGGTCTGAGTCTTTATTAGCATAAGAGGTAAGAGAGAAACAAGACCAAGATCCCAGTTTGCTTGATTTGAAAGGAAGTGCCCATAAGCAAAGAGTATTGTCTTTGGAACAAGGGGGAGATGGCGTGTTTAAGTACCAAGGCGTATTATGTGTACCTAAGGTGGATGGAATCCAAGAGAGGATCTTGGAGGAGTTTGATAATTGCAAATATTTCATTCATCCGGGTTCCACAAAGATGTACCACAGTTTGAGAGAGGTATATAGGTGGGAAACTAAGAAGAAATATATTGCTATGTTTGTTGCCAAGTGCTCAAATTTTCAACATGTTAAAGTAGAGCACCAAATGCCCGAAGGGTTGGCTCAGAGTATAGAACTTCTGGAATGGAAGTGGGAGACAACAAATATGGACTTCATCACAGGCTTTCCAAGATCTTGGAGGTAACATGACTCTATTTGGGTGATTGTCGATAGAATGAAAAAGTTATCCCATTTCTTGTCGGTAAATACTACCTATTTGATAGAGGATTATGCAAAGTTGTACCTTCAAAAGGTGGTAAGACTCCATAGAGTTCCGGTATCCATTATTTAAGATAGAGGTGCAAAATTTATTACACATAATTGAGTTCAAGGGAAATTGGGATGATCACCTACCTATCAGTGTGGTCACTTACAACAACAGTTACCATTCGAGCATCGAAATGGCCCCATATGAAGCGCTTTATGGGAGAAGATGTTGATCGCCTATTGGAGTGTTTGAAGTTTGTGAAGCAGGGTTGATAGGGCCAGATCCAGTTTTCCAATCTATGGAGTAGGTGAAAGTAATTATGAAAAGATTGAAGACGGCACAAATTCACCAAAAGTCCTATACAGATGTTAGGAGAATGTCATTAGAGTTTGAGGTAGACGATTGGGTGTATGTTAAGGTATCACCCATGAAAGTTGTTATGAGGATTGGTAAGAAGGGGTAACTTAGTCCTTAGTATATTGGACCCTATCGAATCACCAAGAGAGTGGGCAATGTGGCTTATGAGTTGGAGGTACCCTTAGAGTTAACATCGATTCATCTGGTATTCCACAATTCTATGATGAAGAAGTGCCTGGGTGAACCTTCATTTATAGTAACAACTAAGAATGTTGGGATTAAGGATAAATTATCCTATGAATTAGTTCAAGTTCAGATTTTTGATTGTCAAGTTATAAAATTAAGGACAAAGGAAGTTGCTTCTGTCAAGGTCCTTTGGAGGAACTAATTCGTTGAATAAGAGATATGCACATCTCTATGAATCCGTAGAGAATGCGAATTAGTATTAAATTCTCTTCCAAGCTCTTTATTAGACTATGTGCATGCATGTTGTTACTTACTTTTGTTGTTGCGTGCTGAAGTGATGTTACTACCCTTAGCTTAGTGAAAAGATTCTCACTTGAGGATGAATGTTCAAAATGGGGATATATTGTAACATCTCATAACTTAAACTAACTAAGAATAATCTAAGAAACCAAGAATAATCAATTTTGAGAATGGAAATCTTGAAAATTTCCAGCTTTCAAACGTGAGTTTTCAAACAGACATAACTTCCAGCTTAGGAGAAGTTTCAATGCATTATTTATATGGTTGGAAATTCCTTGGGATGGTCTTTTCAACGACGCCGAATTTTCAAAAATCCAATGTCGTATGAGGGAGATATGCCTTTCAGAAGTTGAGATGTTGAGCTGAGGAAATCCAACTGGATTTAAGTAAGGGTAAAGTTGTCTTTTCACCATAGTATTTCCTAATTCGTTTTAGATTATATTAGGGGTAAACAAAGTCCCAAATCAGTTTTAGAAAAACTAAGAACGCTTAGGGCTTAGGAGAAAAGAAAAAAGAAGAGGAAGGTCAAGAATTTTATTTGTGGTGATCCCTATAGAGGTATGTGAGATAATTCGGTGTTGGATCCTTTCACGGACACCCAATTTGTTTCAATTCATCAAGTTAGAGTATATGGATAGATGAATATGGGAAAACTTGATGAAAATTCATTAAATTCTTGTTGATTGAATTGTAGCGTATACAAAGTAGATTTGATTCATGTTTCCGGACTGTTTTAGGGTATAATCTATTGGGTAATGAAGTATTTAGTGATCATAAGTGTTTCGGGGTGGGAGGATGTTTAGAATTAAAAATCAAAGAAGAAAAGTTGTAAACCCCGTCTGATAGGCCCTGTAAGGCCGCGCATACCAGAGCGCCTCTAATAGACTCCCATCAGGCCCTGGGACGGCGCATCGTCCAGCGTGCCAGAGGAAGCCTCTGTCCACAGACTCTTGCGCACCGAGCCTCTCGGAGCGCCAAGACCCCTAGAGACCCTGTTCTTTCCCTATCTTTTTGTATTAATTCCTAAGTGATGTAACAATTATTCCTAGTTGATTCCAACATTCTAAAATATATCTAAACATCATGAAATCGTCAATAAATATGAGATCATGATCCTTGAATCCATAATCAAATTCAAGAATTGTTAAGATCAAAGTCGAAGAAGTAAGTAGTCAAGTTAAAAATTAAGAAGCAAGTTAAAGTAAGTTCTTAATGTTTTCAAAGAGTCTAAAACAAATAATTCTAACTTTATTTTAAGGCTCAAAATACAAGTTGAGCAAATAGTACAGAGTTGAGTTAAATTCTCAAAGGTTATAAGGGAGTTAAGTATTCCCTAAGAGTTAAGTTTTAAGTTGACTAAAGAGAGAGAGTTGAGTTATTTCTCAAAGTGTATAAGGGAACAAAGTATTCCCTAAATGTTTATAAATGTTTCACATTTAATTGAAAATATAACTAAACATTCCAAAAGAATTTTGAACTAAAAGGGGAACATTGATTCCAAAAGGGGCTTTTATTTAAAGGGTTCAGTAAATTATCTCAACCCAAAGGAAGGATGTTTTATTCAAAATATGAGCTAAATTATGTTCTGGGAGTACTACTGAGCACCGATGTGAGGATGACAGTTCAAATCAACTCAAGTCTCCATGTAAACTATGAAACCATCATGGGTATTGACAGATCATATTTTTTAGATGATTACGTAAATTTATCTAGTGGATTGACTAAGCTAAGTATGTTGCTATACCGATGTCAAGGTATATGATGGTCCTTGGGCAACGTGAGGTAAAACGTTGTATCATCACTTAGGCTCAACGTGAGAATCTCCAACAAAAGTTATATTACATTCATATATAAGTAAGGTGAGTTTGTTATTTCGAACCAAGTTGTTTTGCTTTTTAAAAATATTTACATATATCAAATGTGTTTTAAATTACTTTATACACATACTTTGAGATAGCATATTCTTGAGTTCAAGAGAGCTAAGGTAAGTTCATCTTAATCCCCTCAAGCTTAAGTCGTCATCTAGCTTTCCACTCGCATACTCGTACATTCAATGTACTGATGTCAGTTGTCCTGCATTATTTCTTAATGCAGACGCAGGTAACCAGGATCAGCATGTAGCACACCGTTGATCTAGTTGATCATTCAGCAGTCACTTGGTGAGCCTTCTTGCGTTCCGGATGACATCCTTTTATTCTCTAGCTTAGTTCATTAGGATGTTATGGGGTCTGTCCCAGAATCCATCTCAATTATTAGCACCTTCATAGACAAATAGACAGTTAGTAGTGCATTTTTGGAGTCTAATTTATCTTATATTGCCTATGTTATAGTGTTGAGACTTAGTTGCCATTTTGGTGAAGACAATTATTAGAGTTATTTGATGAGAATGCTTTGTCCTCCGCTGAGTTAAGAAATCCAGTCCAAGGGTTCGTTTGGGGGACAACAATGGTGTTCGAGTGCCGGCCACGTCCAGGGTGTAGGCTCTGGGCGTTACCAGTCACCCCTAAAAGAGGCCCCTTTTGAGTAATTATATATACCTAAAATGTACTTTTATATAGAGAAAAGAAAAACCTTTTTTGAGTAGTTATCTCAAACCAAAGAAAGAATATTTTTGTAACACCTTGGACTACGATCATCTTGTAGTTTTGGGTCAAATTACAATGATCATATCCTTATGCACATAAAGAATTAGGTTTCCATGTCATATCAAATCAACGGTCTTTGAGTCCTTTTTCCAACACTGCCAAGTTTGTGAAATTTGAGTTTGGAGTAAAAAATTATGGCAATGCGAATGAAGCCTCTCTAGTGACGATTTTTCATCCGTTTGAAGAAAAGGTATTTTGGTCTTTTCCTTACCCTGCAAGGCCTAAAAAGTTTTTCTCACCAAAATAAGGCTATAATATAATTTCCACCAGTTTTCATGTTCCTAAATGCTTAGAGTTTGAGATAAGGGTTTGGAGAGTAGAAAAGAGATAAGTTTCATCAACAATTTGGAGAACTAGGTATGTAATCATCTCACAGTGTTGGGATTGTTGAACCACATTCCATACCTCTTATTTTGTTCATGAAATCTCTTATTCATAGATTGTTGACAAAGTTTTTGAATTTTGACTCATTTTTAACAATGGAGGTTTTGAGTTCTTGAGTTTATCGATATTTAGTATGACTTGTGTTTTAGATAGAGATTGATGAATTCATTTTTTGTTTGTAAATAAAAATTGTTTTAAAAGAAATCACTCTATTCTACATGAGTCAGGACCAAAAAATTAGACAAAAAATTCATTGTATTTATGGGCACGGAAGTGGGGCGGCGCGCCACCATTAAGCAAGGACTACTGATCTGTAAGTTGTGACCTGGTGTGGTACTTTAGTATTGCAACCGAAATTTCTATGTAGTTTCGGGGTTGGTGTCCTATGCCACTCAGTTCGTTAAGGACTGAAGATCCTTTTCTTTTCCATCCTTCTTTCCTGGTGTGTTCGCTTGAATCGTATCTATTTTATATTCATGATTTTAACTCTTAGAGTCTTCATTAATCCTTGAGAGATCCTACATATCCTAATCTTATTTATTTATTTTTATTTCAAATGAAAGAAAAGTTAAACAGGAAAATCCAAGAGGTCCATATTTGTCATTTTAAAAATTCTTTTGCAATTTATTATAGACTTGCACTAAATCTTGAGTAAATGAAATGATAATGAGCAAAGTTTTATGTCATGTTTTAAAATGAGTATAAGGGAACTAAACATTTCCAAGTGTAGCACTTCAACATTTGAAAGAGAGAAACATTGAATCTTGTAAATGAGTTAATGAGGAGTTTTTGAGTATTACCTTTTCTAAAATGATATCTTGACTAAATACCTCAAATTTTTGAACAATTATGTTTAAATCATTTCAGCTTTCATATATATTTTTGGGATTAGTATTGAGCACCGACATGGGGGCGAGTTCAAATGACTCGAAATGCTCATAAACAATGTGTGCTAACATGGGTTAATGATCATAATTTTAAAATAAATCATTTATTCCTTCCGACAAAGCTTTGTTTATCCACTTAGTTGAGGTATTATATATCCCGAAAAGGTCAAGGATAGTTGTGACAGTATGGGCGAGGGGTTGTATAATTACATATCTCATAGTGATGGTTGTCGGTTAAAGAATCTCTCAAATAATCGTAAAGAGTATATTATTGTATTTTTATACATTTTTAGCTGATATGTACTAATATACATACTTTCTATGTTGCATCTCTTATTGTTGTTTTCGTGTTTGAGTTGATTTAAGGTGAGTATTGTCTTCCCACGTTATCAATTTAGCTATATATGTTTCAATTTTCCCCTTGCATGCTCATATATTTAATGTACTAACGCCATTCGACCTACGTCTTTTTATGATGCAGATACAAGTATTCAGGTTCATCAACTACCTTCTTTAATACTATTTGTACTTCAGCTAGCGTTTGATGAGACTCCTTTAATTATTGAGATCTTCACATAGTTATTCTATTTTGTTAAGTTTTCGAGGCTCTTGTGTAGACTTCAATCGCAGTCCTTAGAGGATTCATAAACACTAGTAGTTGAGTTTTTTTCTCTCACTATTCTCTTGTTGATGTTTTTATCTTGGAGTCAGTTGTTTATGTTTAAACAAGTATATCGAGACATTTTTGAGTTTATATATTGTTGAGACTTTTTAATTGATTTTTGCTTTTGAAGTTCCTACTAAGTCTTTAACTAAGTAGTTAGTCATGCCAAGGATTCACGTGAGGGTTCTTGAGTATTGGCAACGTCCAGGGTGAACTATAGGGGCGTGATAGTATTTTTAAACATTTGATCTAGAGTATATATTATTGAGAGTAGTATTTAGCACCGATATTGGAGAAAGTTCAGATAATTCACATCCCCCATAAATCATGTCTTGCATACATGGGTAGAAGATCATACTTTATAGATTAATCTGTAAACTTAATGGATCCACATAGTTGAGAGATTCTATATTTGAGCATAATATAACACAATTCTGGTAGTGTTGACAAGATGTTGTATCACTTAGTTCGTAGTGATGGTTGTCGGTTTGAAAATCTATCAATAGAGTTAAAGTGTTGTGACACCCCGTAACCAAAAAAGATTAAAATTTTGCTTTTTTAGAAGTTGTAGGTGAAATCGATGGTCACCATTGATAGACTGTAGCTTGATTTACGGCCCGGACTGCAGGTCCGTAGATTGCCACTGCAGCCCCTCCTAAACTCAGTTCAAAAAATTCAGTAAAGTCTCGACCCACGGACAGACCTACGGTCAGTAAGTGAGACTACAGTCCTAGTTTGTGTCAGTATATAAGGATCCCATTTTACAAGCCTCTGACATGAACCACGATTGACCATACGACCCGTAGATAGACCTACGGACCGTAGGTGAATATTATCAGTCATTTAGGGGGAGATGCTATTCGGACAACTTTAAATGGTCATAACATTCATCAAAAACTGAATTAGGTGTCACATGACCTATTGTATGATTATAATTGAATATCTTTCCATAGCCATCGAGTTTGCTAAATCCAATCTTCGAGTAAAAGGTTATGCCCTATTTAGTAAAGGCCTGTCAAGCAGTCCCAAACGACGGACTATCGATTGAATGATGGCCCATCAGCCCAGGTCATCGATTGTTCTGACAACAATTAACTCAGGGGTCTTTTGATCTTTTCCTACATCGTTTAACCCCTAAGATACGTCGCTTTGACCCTAAATCACAAGATTTTAGTCGGTTTATGCCTAGAACATAACTAAGACTTACCTAAGTCAATATCATAAATCAAAAAAATAGGATAGTAGAAGAAAGAAAGGAGAAATAGGTCAAAAACCCTAATTCAAGAACACAAAAAGAATCTGGCAGTTCCAGCCCCGAAATCTAAATATTTCTCTATGGATTTCATAATCAAGCATGTGGGGTTTCACTAGTTGATTCTTTTCAGCCATTCGATCCCTAGTTTTCAGTCAGTGTCTTGATTTCCATATCATGACTAGACTTAAGTTTTCTTGAATGTTAGAATTATTGGTTACTTAGCGATAAGAAAGATCCAAATCAAATTATTACATTAATACATAGTTTATTGAATAAATTTCAGAACCCTAGCGATGTATTTAAATAGTTCTTGAATTGCACATGCTAGGTCAGATATTTCAGTTATCCAGTTCTACAGGCCTCAGTTATTAATGCATCATTATCAGATTAATTGTTGCATTCTTAGTTTGCATGTTTAGTTTGAGCTATCTAGTATTTATAGAAATTTAATCATAATGTGTGAATCATTTAATTCATTTGGAGTAGAATAATACCAAGTTGGACTAGGTTTCAGCGTACCCAAATAGTCCCAAAACTACTAGCCAACTAGGTTGTATGTCCCCTATGTGGGCATCAATTTAGTGATTACGCCAGCATGCCTTTATATCTATGGCGTGTTATATTGGGTACTCTCAATGCGGCGTATACATCGCACTACACATTTAGCTCATGTGGTTTTATATCAGTTATTAGTAGCTCCTGCAGTTCATTCAGACTCTATTGCATTGACCATATTTATAGTTTAGTTAGTATTCAGTTTTAGCATGTTATAAATTCAGCCATTGCCTCCAGTTAGCTTAGAATTTAGTATATCATGTTCTGAATATTATACTTGCTTTTTTACTTGTTCAGTTATGATTTATTTAAGCTTTACTCTATCCTACATGCTCAATACCTTTCAAGTACTGACACATAAATGTGTGACATCTTCTCGTAATGTAAGTTCAGGTTCTAAGAATCCAGATCATGCTTAGATCAGTTCTCGATCTCCTATTTAGCAGAATCAGTGGTTAGTCCTCATTCTCTGAGGACAATAGTCATGAGTTTCCTTTTAGTATTTAGTTCTTTAGTTTCAGTTTGCTAGACTTAATTGGGGTCTTTCCCAGCATTTCTAGTCAGTTAGAGGCTATCTTAGACATAGTTAGTTTCAACTTAGTATTGAGTTAAAAACTTCTTTGTATTAAACTCATCAGTTTTGATATATCCTAGTTTTAGCATATGGGTATTCCCACCTTTTAATTATAAATTATTATTTAGCTTCTGCATTTAGTTTAATATCTTTTTTATGCTCATGATCATGACAGCATGGTTAGCTTAGGATCATTTGTTGTCCCAAGTTCCGTTTCCGCATCTCAGGGGTAGTCCGGGGCGTGACAAGTGCATTTTTAATATATTTCTTATTATGTTAAATTCAGAGACGAGTAAATATTTTGTAAAGCATTAAATGATTTAAGTCATTTATTTCAATACATTAAACTTGAGTACATTTTATCAACTACAATACTTTTAGTCAATTATTTCACTTCCGCTATATTATATGTTAGTATATTCAATGTACTTATGTCATTCGACTTGCATGTATTTATGATGCATATAGAGGTGTTTAGAATAATCAAAAGACACTTTGCTGAGATAACTCTATACTTCAGCTAGCTCTTGGTGAGCCTGCTTTTGTCAGGAGCACTTCACATTGACCTTCTTGTAAGTAGTTAAAAGATGTAGTGGAACTTGTCCTGATAATCTTCTTTAATAATAGAGTCTTTATTTATTAGTAGAGTTGAAGAGTCTTTCAATATTGACATTTCCTTGAGATGTTTTGGAAAACTATTATACTTATATTAATGAGTATTTTAAGATAGCTTGAGTTGAGTATTTACATTATGTTTTTAAATGTTCATAAAAAATTTTAAGCCTTTTAACGTTTGAGTATGTATTCAACTTAGTATCATCAAGGCCAAGGGTTTTCTTGGAAACCAGTAATGGTTCTGGCATGTCGGCCATGTGCAAAGTGTAGGTTCGGAGCATGACAACTTGAATAAGACTTTGTTTTGTGTGTCTTTTAAAAGGAAGCTAGATAAGGTTAAAGACGTTCATCCAAATATCTTTCGATGAAATTATTAATATGAAATAAATTATATTGGACTGTGGTTTCCTTCCCTTACTACCATCTTAGAGAAGTAGAGAAATACTTTCTAGCTTTCACCATATCAGCAATTCTGCATTAAATTTAAAAGATATGAATTATCTGCATTGACTATTGCGGTTCTTTAAAAATATCTATAACTAGTTAACTATAAGAAACTAAAAGTAACGATTTTATTAAAATTATTTAGCACTTGTTGTAGACACTTAACAGTTTCACGACCCACTTCATAGGCGATAGTCCCTTTGATGGCCCATCAATGACTTCATGGAAAGCCCCCGACATCTTTTAAGTTAGCGTCATATTGGTGTTTTCCACCATGTGTTTGACACCTTAACTATATCATTTAACCCATGTACAACATCGTTTTAATCCTAGAATTTTAATCTTTTTCTACAATAATCGATTAATTCACCTAAAGTCATCAAATCAAGAGCAAACAAAGAGAATAGGTGATAGTTTCCCCTTAAGAACATCTAGGAGGTTTTCTGCTGTTCCAGCCTCAAAATCAAAGAATTATTTCTCCATTAATTTCGTCACCAGGTATGTGGGATCTCACTAGTCGATTTGTTTTATCAACTAGGTCCTTAGAATTCAGTCAGATTCTTCATCATTTATATCTTTGTTAGAACTAGTATTTCTAAAAACTTGAACGACTGTTGTGATATAGTTGTTATAGTATTCCTAAACAGATTATCTTATTTTTTTTTTAAATTTTTACTTATTTCTTTGTATAAAATTTAAACCCCTAGTCGTGTAAACTTTCTTAGTTCATGAATTACATTTTGTAGGCTAGTTAAACAAATAAGCATGCCTTAGATTTAGAATGTTCATTTTAACTACATAAATGTTGCATTCTCAATTAGTATGTGTGAATATTGAGCTTATCCCGTAGTCTAGTTATGTTGTGTCATACACATTTATAGTTGGTAATACTCTTAGCACCGAGTTGGACTATGGTTCAGTGTACCCTCGCAGTCCCAGAACTACGTTCCTCCGTAGGAGTATGAGTCCTCTTAGTGGGCATCAAATTTTGTGATCACGTTATCATGGCTTTACATTCGTGGCAAGGTATATTCGGTCCTCTCACAGGGCGTATACATCAGATTTCGTGTTAAGCTCACGTGGTTATATGTCGATAAATAGTAGCTCGCACAGTTAGACTCTACTGCATTTGACTAGGTTTTCAGCCATTTTTCAGTATTAAGTTTCTACATGTAAAGATAACAATCATTACCTTGTCATTACATTCAATTCAATTCATTTCAATATATTTCAGTATTTACATTATATTCAGATTATGTCATTTCTCAGTTATGCTTGTCCAACTTACATATTTGTTCAGCTATATGCTATATCATGCATGCTATGTATATTCCAAGTATTGATGCATACTCTATGTTACGTCCTTTCATGATGTATGTTCAGGTCCTCAGCATAAAGATCATAAGTAGATATGTTTTTGATCCTTATATAGTATCATTACTGGTGAGATCTCATACATCGAGGACAATATACATGTTTTCCATTTGAGTCTTTTATTTCAATTTTAATTTTTTTAGGTTTAGCTGGGGACATGTCCCAGCAACTCTGGAGAGTTACAAGCTTTTTTAGACATATTTTTAACTTTAGCTTTAACTTTTGAGTGATTGTTTTGTACCAGTAAACTCTTAGAAGTTTATTATATATATTCATATCACTATTGGGTAGTCCCGTCTTTCACTTATCTCATGATTTAATCTTCCACATAGTATCTTTTGTTTAGTTGTTTTACGATATTTATGATATGCCAGTTCATGATTATTGTAGGGTCACTCGTAATCCCTGGTTCCGTGTTTACACCAAAAAGGTAGCCTCAAGGAAAGACAAACTTGGTATTAGAACATTAGGTTTAAGAGTCCTAGGATGTATAAAATCCACATTAACTAAATTTTCTTTCATTGGGTGAAGTGTACTACATATAATTAAAGTGAGTCTACAAGTCTTGTAAGAAAATTTTACTCTCTTTGTTACTCTTATCGTGTGTGAAGTATGCTCCAATTTCCTCGTTCTTATCCGTCGTTATGCACTTTAGATCATGCTTCCTCGTTGAGCTTACCCACACAATTTCATTGATAGGGTTAAGAAAATCTTTGGAGTGATAAAAGTGATTGGTTGTGATAGGGTGGAATTGACATCCTACCATCTTAAGGATGCGGCACACATATTGTTCGCTCAGAGGAAATACAACATGGGACACTTTGTCTTACTCCAAGTATAGCAGTAAAATACGATGTCAGTCCAGAAACTCCTTTAGAACCTTTATCAGTCTCTACTCCAGTTGGTGACCCATTTATAGCTACACATATATACAAAAATTGTCCTCTCACAGTCTCTCAATAAGTCATCTCAGTAGACCTTGTAGAGTTAGAAATCGTAGATTTTGATAGTATTCAATGCATGGATTGGTTACATTCCTGTTATGCCTCACTCGATTGTAGAACTAGGATCTTTCGATTTTTGTTTCGAAAGAGTCAGTGTTAGAATGGAAAGGTAGTATATTAGTCCCCATAGGCCTATTTATCTCTTACCTTAAGGTTAGAAAGATGCTATTTAAAAGGTAATCTAGCACATGTTGAGGAAGTAACGAAGGAATTACAGAAACTTGTTCATTAGCTTGCTCGCTTAGGTGTTAATCTTATGGACACATCAGATGGTGGTGTAATAATCCAGGATAGATCATAATCCTCATTGGTAATGAAACTAAGGAAAAACAAGATAATGTATACAACTGGAAGTTCATCAACAAAAAGTATAGGTTTTCTCCCAAAGGGGAAGATAATTGTGTATGTGTTCCCATCTCCAAAGTAAAAAGTTATAATCAATTTAGTGAAGCCTTGTCGCGCATACTTGACTGACGACCCCTACCTAAGGCTTGTAGGTAAACCCACAAACCGTAGGTCTCTCCGAGGGTGAACTTCAGTAAAATTAAGTCGAAGTCGTTTTGGTTAGTTCCCTTATGTGTTGTTCCTTAAACTACGTCATTTCATCCCTAAACTAAGTAGTTTTGGTGCGTTTATGCATAGTAACTTAGTCAAATCTTTCCCTAAGAGATTCATTCCCCA
Organism: Solanum pennellii; assembly: GCF_001406875.1. Classification (NCBI taxonomy): domain Eukaryota; kingdom Viridiplantae; phylum Streptophyta; class Magnoliopsida; order Solanales; family Solanaceae; genus Solanum; species Solanum pennellii. The sequence goes on from NC_028640.1 coordinate 56,545,602, forward strand.
AAAAAACATCAAACTTATATAAAAGAGAGAAGAAAATAGGCGACCAAAACCTTTCAAAGAATGCAACACATTTTCTTCAGTTCTAGCCCCAAAATTGAAGGATTTCTCTGTAGATTTCGTCACCTGGTGTGTGGGATCCTTTCACCCATTTGGTCCATAGAATTTAGTCAAATTCTCGATTCATGTATCTTGCTCAATCCTAAAGTTTGTAAAACCTTAGATATTAGTTGTTATTTAGTTATTAGAGTATTCCTAATTATATTATCATGTTTTTGTGGAATCTTTGCACTTCTTTACATGAAACATAGAATCCTAGTTCTTTAGTTTCATTTAGTTCATAGACTCAGAATCGGTTTTCAAATGTTACATTATCAATATATCATTGTTATATTTTATGATTGGCATGTTATTATTTTAAGTTATGCGGTATTTTAGTTATGTGTGTTAGATATACATACTCAGTCCCCTCTATGGTACCTTGTTCTAGTTTGAATGTAACGATTTTAAACACACACACATAAAATGTAACGAGGGGATGGTTACCTTTTTCTAGTTTTAATCACGTGAGTCTCCATAGAAAAAGTGAAATTACGATAATAGTTAGCCCTTATATTGAGTTGTTGTGGATCAATCCATTCTTTTGATTTGTAGTTGTTGGTATTGAGTTGGTTGAATGGAATGTAAGTAATACTATTGATTACAATTTTTTTTCATGATTAAGACCTGATCATCTGTTTTTTCGTGCTGATGAGTTGGAAAATCTAAATAGAAAATTACGATAAACCATCAAAATTAGTCATGTTAGGAACAAAAAATTTATCAAAAGAATTCCAAACATCATTCAAAGAAGTCTCCAAGTATAACTTAGGAGCTACAACATTTTCAGGTTTATTAATTTTAGAACTTCTTACGACCGCACCTATATCCGAATCATGATCTCCCATTTTAAATCTATATAAAATGATATCTACTTAAACATAAAAAAATAAAAATGAGCTTATAAGATAAACTAATGATGTTTTCTGCTAAAGTAGAGAGAGAAAATTAATCAAAAGGTCTTTTCTAATGGATGAAGTAGATGATCAAACAAACGTTTAGTGAGTATGACATTATAACTCATAGATTGAGATGAACAAAAGTGAAACAATTTCGAAAATATATAGAGAAATTAAAGGGCTATCTGCCTAACCCGGCGCATCCACATTTACTTTACAGTTAATGCGCAAAAAATATTTTTTTTTATTTTAGAGTGAGTAGGATTAGCAACAAAAGTGAAGTCAAAGATTATAACGTGTACCTTTTGTTTAAGATCATACATCTCATATCATATTGCAACGACTCGAGACCACCCCCTAGTCTTAACATGTTATATTAGATCTCGAAGAGATCTTACTACAAGCCCTTAGTATTCATTCTTGACATGAGCATTAGAAAATATAGAAGAATTTAAAACTTTCTTGAAAAGATAACTCGAAAAATATTTCATAAAAGTGGAAGTCTTTCTAACATTATTGTATTAAACCATCTATTAATGACATGAATAAAAGTCATGGGATGCATCCCACATAAAGTCTAAAACATAAAAGTAAATGTCATAAAGGTAAATGTATATTGTCCTCAAATCTATGAGGACACACAAAGACCTTCAGTTGAGTCTAAGGATACTTATGAATTTATCATTGATTGTCATGACGAGTACCATAAAATGGTGTCAGTAGACATATATAAGAAAGAATTCTTAACTTTTCAACTAATGGGAGATGCAATGTTATGGTGGAGAGCTTCTATGATCCAAAATTCGAGGCAATGATGGTGCATATCCTAAGAACCCGAAAATGATGTGTAATCAAAAATAGGGGTTGTAGCCATTGTTATTGGGGAATTTGGGGTAAAATCAATATTACAAGATCTTGATTGAGTATTCTATTTCTCTTATACACCTATATATGAACAAGCTAAGAGAAGAAAGTTCTCTATTATAAAAGGATTTTAGATTGACCTAATAACCTAAAATGAATATAAGAAAGTTATACTAGAATAGTTTGATGTTGAGACTTGTATTTCCTTCATGTAAAGCTTGGATAACTAAAATAAGACCAACGTTGGAAGCTTTATATAGTAAGTCTCATGGTAGATTTAGATAGTAAATCTCATAGTAACTTGAGGTAGTAAATCTCACAGAAACTTTGGGATGGTGATTTCCATGGTATCTTGGGATTGAGAAATGAAACACTCCTTAGGATTGCTTTAAGTTTCATGATTAGAATGCCTTATGATAGCTTGACTTGGTTAGGACAAAACCATTTCATGGTAGCTTTAGGATAGATGACTTATACTCTCCTGACAATAGGTTGGCTTGCATGCAAGGTGCAACTCATAGAATAACTTGAGTTAGATACTTATCCCTATAGATATCTTACATCTTTATGTATGGGTTGATGGTGGCTATGTGGGTATATTTACAACCTACCTATGATAGCTTGGATCACATGATATGATGTTTCCATGGTATTTAGGTTCAGTATCATAGCAATCTACTCTTGATAGACTAGTATTAAAGATATTAGATTTCATTAAGATAGCATAAATGAGTACTTAGTGTGAATGGTAGAATTGGATGTCATTCATACATGGCACAAATATGACCTCAAGCTTCTTATGAGATGTCATCTTATGAAGTATGTGTAGCTTGGGTAATGGCTATAGTTGTCTTCCATGTTAAGATTGAATCAAAATGATAGTTGCTTGTGAAATATAAAATAAGTTCATTAGTGACACTTAGAAGGGGGTAACACATAAATAGGGTAACTTCAAGATATGCTTAGTATGAGGTAGAATGGGATGACCCATATGCATTGCACAAGTGTGCCTTGAGGTTACCTAAGGGTATAGTCCTCTACTTAAGTATAAACGTGGGCTATGACCAAGAATGACCAATGAGAGGTACTCAGCTTAGGTAGTAGGATGGGACGCTACCGTGGCCTTGCACAAGTATAGTTAAAGGTGGCTTTGGATGTAGTTCACTTTAGTATAAAATACTAATAGTTGAAGTACGAAATTATGATTATATCTTACTTTGACTTGTTATGATATAATGCTTATGTTATGATTACGTTATTATATCTTATACTTATGTCTTATGTTCACTAACAATTTGAGATGATTTTATGATGTTAACTTAGCTTCCATACTTAGTACGTTTATACTAACGTATATTACCTACTTTCTAACCAAATGCAGGGTTGGAGCTTTGAGTTGCTATTGGAGGATAGAGTTTCAAGAATTCAGAAGATTGAAGATCTTTGTGAGTCCTCATAGCTTCATGGACAATATCCATTTACTTTTATTCCATTTATTTTTATGTTTTAGACTTTATGTGGGCTGCGTCCCATGACTTTTGTTCATCTCATTCATAGATGGTTTGAGACATTAATGTTAGATTGACTTCCTCTTTTATGGAATACTTTTCGAGTTATGTTTTAAAGAATGTTTTTAAACATCTTCCGCATTTTCTAATGACTATGTGATGAATGAATACTAAGGAATTGTATAAGATCTTTTCAAGATCGAATACGCTATGTTACTACTAGGGGGTTCATCGAGTCATTACAATAGTATATGAGATGTATGATATTAAACAAAAGGTACACGTTATAGTCTTTGACTTCACTTTTGTTGCTATTCCCACTGACTCTTAAATAGAAAAAAATATTTATTTTGCATTGACTGTAAAGTAAATGTTGATGCTCCGGGTAGGTAGATAGTTTAATTTTCTCTATATATTTTTGAAATTAGTTCACTTTTCTTAATCTTATCATTTGAGTTACAATGTCATACCCACTAAACGTTTCTTTGATCATCTACTTTCTCCATTAGAAAACCCCTCTTTGGATAATTTTTTCTCTCTCTAGTTTAGCAGAAACCATCATTAGTTTATCTTATAACCTCATTTTTAATTTTTACATTTAACTATATATAATTTTTATATATGTTTAAAATGGGTGATGATGACTGGGATATATGTGGGGTCATAACAAGTTGTAATATTAATAAACCTTATAATGTTGTAGCTCCTAAGTTATACTTGGAGACTTTTTTGAATGATGTTTGGAATTCTTTCGATTAGCTTTTTGCTCATGACATGACTAAGTTCAATGGTTTATCTGAAATTTTCTCTTTAGATTTTCCAACTGCGCACTGTAAAAAAACAAATAATCAGGTCATATCATGAACCAAAAAAAATAACCAACTGTTGTAATTACATCCCATTCAACCAGCTCAATATATCCAACAAACCTCTTTTCCTCCACCACCACCAACAGTAGTGTGCGTTCCACCAACAACTACAACACTAAAAGAATGGATTGATCTACACTAACTTGATATTGGCGCTAACAATTATTCTAATTTCACGTTCCATTCACTTCGTTATATTTTATGTGTGTTCGTTTAAATTTTTTATTTTAGTAGGTTTAATTTGAAATCAGGAAAAATCATTCAATAAGGATTATACATGAACTATTGCACATGAATCAAAATGTTGATTTTAGTACTCTTAATTTGAAAAAGGGAAAATTCATGGTTCTTTGACACATATATTGCTCTAGTACTATAACCAAGTGAAAAAAGGGGATTCCCTTGAATCCTCCTTTGCTTTGTTACGGGCTAGAGTGAATTGTCTTTGGTGCTAGGTTCTAATCTATGTGTCAAATAGTGTATTCTTTGCAGCGGATACGGGTCATGTCATTGAGCCTATTGATTCATTTCCTAGAAAGTCATTCTCTCACCTTCACTTAAAACACAACCTATGATGATTCAAGTCACACAAAAATTACTAAACATCATGATAAGAAGAACATATAGGCTGGAGATCCTAAAGTCTAGGATTAGTATTAAACAATGATGTAGCTTAAGAATGATTAATTAATATAATATTGAATTGTAGTATAGTCTCAATCTAACTAAAGAAAGCATGACTACGTATTAAAAGCACCGTCCCAATTAGTAGAAAAGAAGAAAGAGTAAACATGGAGTTAGATTATTTTTACACATAATAGTATTCTATAATCATTTCATGATACTCCTTATATTCCGTATTAAGGGTAATTCTTAAGGAAAACACACCTATTAAGAAAATATTAAAGAGCATAAGGTAAATCATAATTTCAACTATTGCCCTTTGTAAAATTATAAATATAAGGGAGAATGCACAAGTACCCCCCTAGATTATGACCGAAATCTAAAAGACACACCTTAACTAAACTAAGATCCTACTACCTTAATTAAACTAAGGTCCTATCGCCCCCTGACGTGAAAAGTTATATAGTCAATCAATTAAGCTACTAAGATTCTCTAATAAGAATATTGGACATTGGATGAGAAATCAAAAGATAAAGAAAAAACTAGTTGTTGGAATTAAAGTTATTATTATTATCGTATATATTTGACAAAGTACAATATTACTACTCCAAGAGTTTGTAATTTTTTTACTATTCTAAGTAGACAATTATTTAAATTTAAGAAGCAAAAATATTTAGGGTGTGTTTGGTATGAAGGAAAACATTTCTTGGAAGATGTTTTCCAATTCTCTCATGTTTTGTTGGATCAAATGTTTAGAAAAATATTTTCCAAATCAACTCATTTTCGTCAAATTTAAAGAAAATGACTTCCATCTAAACTTCAGGAAAACATTATCTATAACTCTATTCAAACCTCCGCCCTTCCCCCACCCCCACCCCCTACCAGCA